>NW_001849378.1:9803-32834 GCF_000209065.1 Trypanosoma cruzi
GTTATGTGGATCTTTAGCTGCTACGCGAGGGAGCCTACGACGCAACTGACACTTCGCCAGTTGGAAACTGCATTTCCACTACTTACTTCGGTGGATGTACAAGACCGTCGCCGTGTTGTGAGTGGGGCTTTGACCCGTTTTGCAGGAGGGTTGCTCTCATTTTACGACGACCGCGTTATTGCATTGAAACATGTCCCCGTCCATGCATTCTCTTTGCTCTCTTTGGAGGAGTTTAGAATGGTGACATCAATGGAGCAGGCATCTGTTGTTTTTCTGTTCAAGTGTCAAATGCGACATGAAGAGGTTTTAGAGGCGTTGCAGACCGTGTTAGATGCCTGGGGAAAACGTGGTGCTGCGTTAGCATCATCATTTATGCGATTGGCTGTTGCGGTGATTCTTTCACATGCAATTGGTACATGTGCTTTGTTGCCCCAAGATCTGAGAGGCTCGGTACGCCCCTTTGTTCTTCGCTACTTGCCAACACTACTGGTCCTTCACGGGGAGGAGCCTATTCTTGGGAGGCTTGCCGCTTTGCTGCGGCAGCCAAAAACTAATAAAAGGTCCACCCCGATTTCAGTACGACGGAGAATGGAAGAGATCACACGGGCCGAACCGATAGTTGTCGAGCCATCTGCCACGTGTGCGGAGAACGATGCCCGATCGGAGATGGAAGGGGGGTACTTTTTTGAATCCGTTGCACCTCTTCCGCAGTTGGACTCCGAGGTGGCCTGGAAGATTGCAAAATGTACATGCCGTCACACGATTGTCTCTTTTCCAAAGAAGCATGTCTTAAGAAACAACGCGGTTGGTGGCTCGGATCCGGACTGTCTATTCTCCGCTCTTTTGTTTTCATGTGCACGTCTGCACTTGTCGTGGCCGTTGCTTAAGTCTTTTGGTGACGAGGAGTTGTGCTTGAGTTTGAACCTTGGCAAGGCCTCTCACGCAACACCGGACGAAGAATTGGTGTGGAAAACAGAGAGGAAGAGGAAACGCGGGAGGGGACGGGCGTGAAACTCCGAAGGGCAACAACAGTGTGTGTGTGTGTGTGAAACAGAAAGAAGTTTCTCGTTATTACAACGAGGGGAAGCAGAAATAATAAACCTGCAAAAAAGAAAAAGAAAAAAATGAGGGGCGCACCAATGACGGCCGAAAACACGGACGATAAAAGAAATGGAAGGGAATGGGATAAAAAAAGGCAAAGCAAAGAAAAGCGTTGGGACCCCGCTTGGATGTAAAAGTTTATCCTCATATTCTTTTGTCTTGTTTTAAAGGAGAAGGGAAGAGAAAGAGGGAGGGTTGCTGACTACTGCACTGGCGTATCACTTGCTTCAGGGAGTGCCACCTGTCTGCTGCCATACCAATTATCAAGTTTGTTGCTAGCACCATGTGTTCTTTCATGCGTGAGTAAACGCCTACGAAGAAGAGGAGGTGTACGTGACATTGTGTGAGGTTGCTTCTTTTTTTGTCCACCACACTGAGTTTTTTTAGGGTGGGCAGATACAATAATTTGTTTGTGCATTCGGCGTGTTCTAAACGATCACGCGAGGGAGCACGAAGAGTCTGGTGTCATGAGTGTCAGTGCCACGCAGGGAACTTGGCGTTTAAATTTGTAACAGAATTTAAACTTCAGTTAAGTGAACTGCGACTGCGGCGCTGCACTTCAGCGTGTACGCTGGCAATCGGTCGGTAACCGGTTGGGGTTTTCGAAGGGTGTTTAGTTGAAAAGCCGGAGATCGGGCCTTTGGTGGCACTGAACGAACTTCAGCTGGTCATTCGTGGGCGAATCAACGTGAGAATTTGTTAGTTTTGTGAGAGGCGGCGGCGGAGACGGTGGGTTTGGGTGCGCGTTTGAGGCTGAACAAAGTGAATATCTGAAAAACGAACAGACCCACCTGTGCACATATAAACAAATAAATAAATAATGGTGGCCGTCCTTCATGCCCGAATAAATATTATGACAGTTGTCTTTTTGTTGTTTATTTCATTTTCAAGATTTTTTTAGTGGATTTTTTTTTCTTTTTTTCTTTTTTGGTGCGTACGGACAAAGGAGGTGAAAAAAAAAAAAAAAAAAAAAAACGGGACAACACCTTATTAGTGTTAGCCATGAGCACAATTTCGGTGGCATCTGAAGAGTCTCTACATGATGCGCCTGTTTCTACTGACTCCACTACGGGCGCTGAGGGAGTCACGTTTGATTCTAACGAGCAAACGAATCTGGACGACATGATTGGCGTGGCGGAGCCGTTGAAGCATACGTCGACACTCACGTCAATCGTTGACCAAAAAGTCGCATTGATTCAAAAAGGCGGTGCCCCCTCTGTGCACTCTTTCCTTTACACCGTGCCTCACCTTTTCACCCTAACCGAGGAACAAATTACTGGCCTAAACGTGATGCTGCGCGAGTACAGTGAAATGGATATTATTGTCGATGAAGGAACTCTACTAACGCATGTCTTTGTGCTGGCTTCAGGCACCGTTGAGGTTATCAACACAAAAGTTGGTCGTGCGTCCATCGTTGGCCATCGCCGAGTCGGGAGTATTACTGCACCAAACATTTTTGGTATCGATAGTGTTATCTTGGAAAAACCAACGGAGTTCTCATACCACGCAAGTTCGTTAACAACGCTACTTCTTATACCAAAGCGACAATTCTGTGAGCTTTTTACTCGTTCCCCAATGTTTTCCAGTAGTGTTTCTGTTCAGATTGTACAAACTCTTTCTGCATTCGCTGTGTTTGAGGATTTTTGTCGTGCTCTTTTTGGGTTATCGTCATCATCCGTGTGTGGAAGACGCAGTTTTGGCGAAGGCGGGTATAAGTTATCCATACCCACAGCCGTGAGTATTTATGAGTCCAGTGGCACAGTCGTCCACAAATTAATGCATTCTACTGCAATTGATACCGATGCGTTGCATTACTGCGTCAAAAGACTTCCGGAGAACATCACGGAAACATTTCTTATTACTTTGTCGCGCAGCATACCTAACTACCTCTCCGATGGGGTCGCCTTTTCAACAACAATATCCCTTGAGTCAGCACGACGGCGGAGGGGCGCGTGGAAAATTGCTGAAAAAGGACAAATTATTGTCATGGCGCGGGATGGATTTACAGACATTATTGATTTTGTTACCAACCTGTGCATGTTGATTGTAGAAACGAAAAAAATAAGGTTGCGTTTGCAGCGACTTGCTTCACCACTGGCCATTGATTTTCTTCGAAATTTACTTTCCATGGATGAAGCGGCATCGAATACTGCAGTCAGGGCGGTTCTTGCCCAGTTACCGTTTTCAGAGACGGAAATTGATGGCCTGATGCAAGTTTGGAGGGATCCGCAATTATCAATGTGTTGTACACATTTTTATTACACCGTGAGGAGTTTGTTGTGCACGTTGACGTAAACTGTCGAAAGAAGTTCTCTCAAGATCCTTATCAAAAGTGGGGTCTTTGCATCAATCGGCACATCAGGGCGGAGCTTGGCATTGGTGGCGAAGAGGCACTCCCATCGGATTTGACGATTGATATCATTTTTTCATCTAACATTACTATTAAGAGTCTTTTGTGCTCTGCCCCTGAGGAGTTCAGGTTGTTGCTGGAGAAATATATTGAGTCCCAGGCATCGACCACCATGTTGAAGAACCCGGATGATTATTATCTTTATGTATTAGCACAGGTTTTGGAGGAGGAGGACTCCATGAGGGAGGCGTATCGTCAGCACTTAGAGGAAGCAGGCTTTATCATGATGGAGGATTCATTTATGTCGGGACTTGTCGTCGATCTTATTAATATTGGTAAATTGCCTATTTCAGGTATAAATGCCTCATTGCGTCATGCAGCGAAAAATAGGCAACGCATGCAGGGAAATAGCTTTATTATCAACGTTGATAGGACGTTTGGTGCACAGGTTGAGACCATTTTACGAACTCTTGTTCTTATTTTTGGCGATTATATTCGCAGTGTTAATCTCACTGGTGGTGTGGCCGGCGTTGTCGGGAGTCGTGGCGATGTTGTTCTGCCCACTCGACTGCTTTTCTCAAAACAATCTTTTGGAGAGGACTCTACCGATGAAACACGCGTGTGCAACACAGACGGTATCCATGAAAAAGATGTAATTCCCTTTTTGGGAGAAGGCAACGTGGCTCTTCACAGGGGTGTGTGCGTCACGATTCCTGGCGTTTTTCTGTATAGTGACTCCGTATTGCGGTTATATAAGGTGGTTCATGGATGCACTTGTGTGGACATGAGGAGCAGTTACGTGGCGCGGCAAGTTGAGGAGAGCCACCGCGCAGGGGTACTAAAAAGGGGAGTAAAGAGAAGATTTTTGTTTTATGTGGACACGGTGCCCCTTAACAACGATGGGGACTCCGAGTCTTACACGCAGAAGAGCGACGTACTGTTTTCTATTTACGCAACCGCCCGTTCCCTATTGAATTTGATTCTTTTTTCCTGAAAGGTATCGTGCCGTATATATATATATATATTTTTTTTAATTTCTTGCAACTTTCATTAACGATGAACCACACGGAGTTATCGTTGTTGGAAGGGAGGGGAGGAAGGAGCTTTCCTTACTTTTTGTCTGTTAATTTTCTTTTTTTGTTTATTTTATTATCCTCCGTTGTCTGGTTTGTTTATTTCTTTTATTTATTCGCTTGTATTTTTATTTTGTTATTATTATTTTCTCGCATACTCAAATGTAATTTGATTTGAAGAGATGAGTTGGAGGGAAAAGGGGCGGCCGTTTCTGCGGAGTCCTTTTCTTTTGGACACAAGAGAATTTATCACAGACAAGTGCATCCTTCGACAGTTGACGCACTTTGCTCATGTCCATCGCCTTGGAAGTCCACTGTGGCTTGGCTGGGAATTGGCGGCAGGTCTTGGGCTTACTCTGAGGTACATGCAGAGCCCTTTAAACATTTGGTCTCCCCTGATGGGCGAGAGCTTCTTTCCTCTCAATAAGGCATCTACTTTTTCGGATGCCGTCATGCAAAAATATCCGTTAAGACAGTTTCTGCATTTTTCAAAGATATCATCAGCAGAGCATCTCACTACGAAACAGAATTTGGTTTTGTCAGCGGCAGCAAGTTCTGACGGGAACCCGAGGTGGTACAGGGTCCCGGAAGCCATCGAACATTTTTTTGAATTGCCGTCGGAATCTTCGTCTTTATATTGCCATCCAATACAACAGGTTAATGAGGTTGGTTTATTTGTGTTGTGGATTTCCGCCGTGCTTTTTTCTCGAATGATGATTGCTCCTGAAGCAAAACTGTTGGTCCAGACCCCATCCAGTTACATGTCTGTTGTGAATGCTGACCAATTATATCCAAGCAGCTTTTTGGCTGAAAAGGAGCTTGAGTGCCTTGTATTGCAGTCGTAATATGAATTATTGGCAATACGTAATAGTCTTTTTTTTTTTCTTTTTCTTTTGGCTGGGGTATGGAGGTGGTGTAAGTAAACATATACACAGATAAATGGATGAGGCACGTTGAAGAGGTCATTATTATTATTATTGTTATTATTTAATTTACTGTTGATTTGAAGCTCACTTATATGCGGAAATTTACTGATTGCATATTTTTTCTTTTTCTATTTCTTGAAAATTTACTTTTAAAGCGCGAATTTTGCTTTAGTTTTTTTTCCTTGTGTGTGTGTGTGTGTGTGACCTCTTTTTGTCATCCTGTTTGGGCGTGGGTGCTTGGCGATGTCTTGGGCCGTCATCAGGAGACCCGTGAAGGTATGTGCCACAGTGGCCGCGGCAACCGCGTTCTCTTGGTTGTATTCTTGTCGCCCGGTGGTTGTGACACAGGAAGCACCAACGATTGCTCTGGACAGCAACGTTGGCTCTGCAGTGGAGCCGCTTTGGGATTACATGTCTTTTTTGGACGCACACACCGGAGAATGGAAAGTGGAATCTAGTAATTTTTTGAAGCGTGGTGAGGTGAGTCGACATACTGACGAGCCCAAGGTGCAAGTGCTGCGACTGGGCTCCTCATATTCGCCGGATGCCGGGAATGGGCATCCAATACCTTTCATGCGTGTTGTTGGATTTTTTCCCGACGCATTCCCAGAAGAGATCTTTAATTTTATGACGGATCTCTACCTGCGGCGACAGTGGGATCGTAATTATCACATGTTTTGCAAGTGGGACTGCTCCACAGGGCAGAGTGCTCCAGAAACGCTGAATTCAGTCAAGAGGCCAATCGAAATGGTTGCAAAGAAGAGACCAGTGTGCCAAAATGACGTTTGTCTTTTGATTCCTGATATTAAAGAAGAAGTTGTTGACCATGGATGGTTTGCGCATCGTGTCGGCCATTCACTTCTTGACCGATTTGGAATTGCTGACCGTCTTTTTGCTTACCAGCGCCGCTCTGTTTGCTACACAAAGTTGGGCAGCGGTGCAAGCCCGCTGAAGGTATATGATATCCTCTATAGTGGAAGTGGCGAGACGGTTAAGAAAGCGACTGAGCAATCTGAACCGTTTGCCGAGTGGTTACATTTGTGTGAAAGCGAGAAGGAGGCTACTCGTGTGAGTGTAAATTATCAACATATTTTGATAATTCCTATTGCTGATGCTGCGTCTCAGCTTTGGGCTGATCCGTTGCGCCTCGCCTTTGGTGGAAGCATGGTGGATGGGAAGACCACAAAGATCGTATACGATGAGTTTATGGATAGCGTTCGCCTTTACGCGGAAACAAAGAAGCTGGATGGGACGCTCATGATTATGACTTCGGCCAACGACGTGCAAATGCCTAGCAGCGTTCCAATGTGGGCTCAACGAATGCTTGCCACTTTTTTTTCTAATTATGCGCATCGTGAAATGCTAAAAGCGATACGTTCTCACAGAAAAAAAAATTAATGCCCGATTTGATTGCATAACGCCGCCGCGAATATTATGGATTGACTGCGCGCCTACTTTTATGGGTGTTCTCTGGCTTTTATGACGTTTTTTTTTTTTTTTTTTTTTTGCTTGGTGACACGTGACGCAGCTTTCCTGTTTCACTCTCTTTCACTTCTCTGGGACGCGTGAGTTTACTGTAGGTTTTTTTTTTTTAATTTGCTCATTCACGACACATGAAGGGAGGAAGACTTCGGCGATTTGCAATTCACGTTTTGTTTGGACAGCTGGTGGCTTTTTTGAACTCCGTCACTGGAGTGTCAACGACCAAACTGGTAAATAACAATGCCAGTTATCCTCTGCTGCAATCGTTGACGGCGTACGCCTTTATTTTTACCGTTTACGCACCAATATTTCTTCTGCTTTACATTCGTAACCGGCACCGGAGGTTTTTTAATTTTGTGTTTTTACAGAAGCCTTGGAAGTACGCAGTTCTTGGCCTTATTGACATGGAAGCGAACTTTTTTATTGTCAAGGCCTTCCAATACACAGACATGATTTCAGTCCAGCTCTTGAATTGCTTCAACATTCCATGTGTTTTTGTGCTAAGCTTTTTCATTTTGAAAATGCGTTTTGCTGTCACCCACATTGTTGGTTGTCTTGTTGCCACAAGTGGCTTGGTGGTTCTCATTGTTTTGGACGCCGATGGAGTAACACGAAATAAGGTGGGGCCTAATGTTGCCAAGGGCGATTTGTTTTGCTTGCTTGCCGCTGCTCTTTACGCGACAAGTAATGTTCTTATGGAGTGGTTCATCAAGCCTCAGCCAAGAGGTGTACAGCTTGAGAGTGCGGTGTCTGCCGATACCAATCCCGAAGAGGAGGGCGTTAACAGTGAAGTTGACCGCGACATGTCGTCTTTTCGTGAGAGGCAAATTGCAGAGGAACAAAATGAATTTTCATCTTTACCGAACACCATTCATGTTGTTGAGTCAGGGCGAGAACGAGATCAGGAGCAGTCTTCCGGGCAAGTACCTGAATCTTTACCGGAAGTTGCAAATTACATACCACTTGTGGAAAATCTTTGCTGCATGTCCGGCTGTGCTCTTCTCTTCACTGTAATTCAATTTTTTGTTCTGGAGTGGAGCTCATTTGCTTCGGGCCGAAAAACATGGACGGATGAAGACTGGCTGTTCCAAATGATGTTTGGTCTATCGATGCTCTTTGTCTACACTGGCCTACCGCTTTTATTTTTAGTTGCAAGCGCGGTTTTTGCTAACGTGTCCTTGCTCTCAGTGAGTGTATACAGCATCATATGGAATGTAACCATATTTAATATTTATCCTACGCCTGTTTTCTTTGCATCATATGTGATTATTATTCTAGGCATTTTTGTGTACGATATTTCCGATTTTAGGTGGAGCTGGTGCCCTCATATAAATTACCCTTGTGATGACTCTCGCGACAGCAGTAGTGCTCCTGCGCAATCGCCGAATTCTCGTCCAGACGCCGTTGAGGGAGGCACAGCATATGAGGAGGAAATATTGCCCGATGCCGGGATTATCAATAATAGTAACCAAAAAGCCGCTGGGCTCTAAGAGCAAAAGAGGAAGAACGAAATGTTTCTATTTGATTGTTTGAGCCGTGAGGGATTTTTTCTTTATAATTTTTTTTTTGTTCCACTTCACTTATATATGTATACATGTATATATGAAAGGAAATAGAGGAATACAGACGTCCGTGAGGACTGCGTGACCGGATGGGGGGAATTTGTGGATGATGGGGCGGTTTCTTTCACCACCATGTTGTTGTTTTCTGCAAGAACTTATTTTAGTTTTCGGAGTCACCGCCTTGGAAGGTAGTGAGTGGAGTATACTTTTTTTTCCCTCTCACCTTTTTTATTACCGTTTACGCGAAGTGGGGTCCGGTGGTTGCGGAGGGCATTTGTAAAGAATGCCACTTTTTTTGGTTCACGGCGGCTTCAGTTATTTTGTCTTATTTTTTATGAATTTGTTTGTTTTACTGGTGTGTGAGTGTTGTTCTTCCAGCGGTAATTTTGTCCGGTGCTTTAAACCGAACTGTATTTTGCCGTTGGTGCACTTTCGCCTTGTGAGAATGGGGGGAAGGGGCCTTGTCCAGGCGCCTATTCCCTTTTCCCTTTTTTTCTTTTTATTCTCTCTCTCTCTCTCTGTGTGTGTGTGTGTGGCCTCCACATTTTTAATGATTTGTTGGATGACTCCTGCATGAGATTCCCAACTTTGAGGGAAAAACAAAAACAAAAATTTGTCCGTCCAGCATTTTGTGGACAGACAAGCGGTGGAACAGAAGAATGACGATTTCTTCACCCCGACTTTTTTGAAGAAGTTTTCATCTGAAATTGTGAAGAATAAAAAATAAAAGGAAAAAAAGGGAGAGAAACAAAGAAAAGAAGGAATTGGAGAAGTACAAGGAAGGAGAAAATGATCGATTTGGGTGCCTCTCAGCCGGAGGCCGTACCTTCTTTTGGAGAAATACCCGGAGAGGGATCTTCGAGGGGCGTCTCGATGGAATTTGTTGAACTTCCGCCAGGTCTGCTGTTACCCGAGGCAAATCAAAGAGACTCTGTGAATTTGGAGGATGATGATTACAGTTCGGATAGTTCCATTGGGGGCCCTTCTCAACCACCACCACCAACAGAACCACCGCCACCACAACAGCAGCATCAACAGCGGCAACAACACGAGGTGCGTCCCTTCAATCGTCGTAGGAGACCACCAAGAGCCGCCTTGAATTTTGAGGAGCGTGATATGGGTGCAAGCAGACGTATTGCGGTTCATCCTGAAATGTATCGTTATTGCAACAAGCCTCCTCAGAAGAGCGTGTGGAACCAGGCGCTTGGATTTTATCCATCGGAATATCTGCGTATAGGTATGGAGGGTATGACTTCCGTGAATCTGGAGGATTTGGTGAAGTATAGTTCTGCGGACATTCTCTCCCGAGCGTGGCCATTGCTGTCCGCTAACGCCAAAAATTTGACATTTGCCCCCTTTTCGTCCCTTCCAGAGCTTCCAGACGTACTGAATGTGCGCCATCCAGACACTGATCAAGTGGCTCGTTTTATGCGACTTACTGCTGTTGAAATTACCCGACGTAACACACTTCCTTCTCTTGTTTTCCTTCGGTCATTACTTGTACAAGCAGCTGTTAATTCGAGGGTAAAGAAGAGAGAGGATGCTTTTCTTTCCGTTCAATTGTACTCTGAAGAGTTGCTACGCCCGAACTGGGAAGATGAGTGCTCAGAAAATGCTGAAAGTATGGCTGATAACGATAACGAAGACGCTGAAGGGTGGAATTTGGGCAGCGTTGATATTCCTTTCAATGATGTCAACCACGTGGATCCTCTTGATTGGAGCATGGCTGTTCTGTATGAATCACTGAAACCTAAAATACCACTACAAGTTCTTCGTTTACTTCACAGAGTTGTGGACAGCTGTGGATTGAATTCTTCGAGTACAACACTTTATTCATGGGGACTTCAACAGTTGACACGGATGCTTCTTATTCAGACTGAAAAGGAGACCTCATCTGAGCGGGAATGCAGCAACAGTCAAGACAACTTATGGCTAAGAAGTGCAATTTCACTTTTGTTTAAGGTTGTTTTGGCTTCCAAAAAAATTGAAACACTTTTATCTCTTTTTAGGTGGGTCTATAGACATTTAAAGATTGCAGATGAATTAACATTAAACGGAATTGTTCCATGGATTACTTCCATAGAGACATTTCTGCGCCCACGAATGCGTCTTTCCTTTCCTTTCTCTTGGGTGAAATCATATATCCCTTTGGCTCATTCACTCGGGTTGGAGTTTTCCCGGAGCATTCTTGGCGTTTGTGTTATGCAGCACAATGATGAACCACACGGCATTGTATTGACAAGGAATGGAATTTACAAGATCCCTTTAAAGCCGCCATACAATGTTCTTGTTAAGAATGAAGACATCCATTTGAAGGAGTGTCACGGGGTGTTTATTGAGAAGGACAATATTGCGGTGCAGTCTGGGCGTGCTGGAGTTGTGACTTTTTATGACGCAGAAACACTGCAGGTCCGTCATGTCCTGGATGTGTGCAGCGCCCGTTCACAAGAAGAGTTTCAGGTATACTATGGAATGGGAAAATTTGTGTCACCGCATTTTTATCACGACGCCAGTTCACCTTTGTTTGCGTGTTTTGATGCATCAATGAAAATTAAAGGGACGGTAGAGCCGAGTGTTATTCAAATCGCACAGGGAACTCAGTCTCTCGGTGTTCAGTTCTTCTTGTATATTCAACCAACTTCACAAAGTACTTCTCTAGAGCTTATTAACCTCAATTTGTCAGGTAAGGACTGGCTTTCGGTACGAATCGAATTGGACGGCAGGAACTCATGCGTGTGTATTGTATTTGATTACTGTGGTGCTGTTGTTACAGAAATTCAAGAGCCAATGCAGGATGGATGGGCATTTTGGGACGCCACTTTAAATTCTTTGAACGATTTAGCCTATTGGAATGTGTGTAAGGATGGTGCGCTACTCGAAAGCAATGGAAGTGAAGATGTTATGTTTAAACTCTCTGCTCCAACAGCGGCTTCCATTCGATTTTTGGAAGGGTCATTTAGCGGGTTTATCTCCGGGTTCCAAATATGGCACCGATCTGAATCCATCAGCGATCTTATTGCTAGTGAAGCCGAAAACTTTTCCCGCGCGTCTGAGACCAGCTTTTTGTGTTCATTTAAAATGAATGAGGGCTCTGGATGCTGTTTCCGAAGTGAGAAAGGAAATCATGTTTGGAGGGGCACAGCACCATCTTGGTGCGTGCCACAGAAATCCGCACGTGGCAGATCTGTAGAGGGATCGGAGGTGATACCATATGTTCCTTCTGCCGAATATTATGTTGTGACAAATGAGTGCGAAATGGCTATAGTGGAAAATGGATTTTGCACGTGGGTAGGTGAGGACGGACGCATATTGGAGCAGCGTTTTTTGCATGTGAGACCGAGTGAATTGTATTTCCTTTGCACACATACCGGTCGAATGTATAGTATTGTTTCCGACAAGAGCGGTCTTTGTAGTCTTCGCTGGATTCAGGCACCATCGGTTCCTACTAGCTATGTAAACACTCTTCCAAGTATGAAGGATGGTGGAGCCGTATGTGAAAAAATACGTTTTTTCGCCAGGGAGAGGCGTCCGATCACACCGGTGTTACTGTCACATTACTTGCTGCACCAACTATCCACCGCCCTATTAAATGACGTTGGAAGTGGGGTGGATACTCGGCATACGGCGCAGTTGTTTAGGTGTAATGAAGTCTCTCTTCAAATGGTTTCTCGACTTGTTGATATTTGTGACGAGTTGATGACAACCATAGTTTCTTCTGATGTGAAGAATAATTTTCTCTTTCTATTGCTCTCGGCATGTGGTCGGTTACTGACGCGACAAATAAGATGGATGGGGCGAGGTTGTCCTCCGAAATTGGTTTCCACTGTGGTTAGTATGTACGAAAGAATTCATGAGCAATCGTGTGATCCCGACAGCTTTTTAGCCGAGGTTCAGAGGGTTTTTGAAAGGCTTCATCGTGTATTTCTCATTGAATGCGTAAGTCATGATTATCAGCTGCAGCGCATTATGGAGTCCAGAAGGCTCAAAGACGTCAAGGACCTGCTTGTTCCAGAGTACTTGCCTTCATTGGTGTCGAGTGTCATTGAAAAGGATCTCAAGAAACCGTTCATGACGTTTCTCAATCGCCTGAAGGAAGAGTGTCTGGCAGAGACCGAGTCTGTGCTCAGTGGTCAAAGGGCACCTTTTAGACCCTCAACGGCAACGCTGGCAACACTGCTGGGTATACTTTCACAAGAGACAAACTCCCAATGGCACTTAGTCTCTATTGCACTAGTCAACTCTTTATGTAAGGGAGTTTTACGCATTTTTAATCGTCTTTTTCCTCCGACGTTGCCTGGAAAAAAACGAACACTCGAGGAACTTGAAATGTTGAAGCAGACTTCTATTGGCATTGTTGTATTCCCCATCGCTCACTTTCTCTCCAATCTTGAGATTGATAGCAGTGTGGTTTTGGATGTACTAACATTGCTAAACGAAATCCGAGAAGCACTCGCCTCATATATTCCTTCCGTATCACCGCAACCTGTTAGTCACTGTTTCTCCGAGACTCATAGAGTATTTGCCCCAGCAGCCACAGCACACACAACTGTACTTGATTTGCGCCATGCCCGACATATTGAAGTCTCATACGAACAAGCACAAGCTGAAGAACTTCCACAAGTACACATTTCGATTGTGACAAATGAATTTAAGAGGGTATCAGAGACGTTAAATACGAATTGTGTGGCGTTTAACTCCGGAGGTAAACTAGAAATAACTTCTATACCTACAGGCCAAAATAAGGAGATGACACTCACTGTGAATGCTCAAGTGAGAATTCAGACTCAATCAACACACTGGATTCGAGATATGTGTTTCGCGTTGAGTCAAGCCATCCTCCGTATTACGCATCAACTTCTACTGACTGACTTTCCTGATTCTATTCTCCTTCCAAGGGAAAGCTTGTTTCGTGGTGGACTTTCACAGGAGGTACTAAAGCAATACCGTGTCGGCTCTACTGTAGAGGAGCGTCTTTTGGATAATTCTGACTTGATGGAGCTTATTCGGTTGTGTGAGGGAACAGGCGAGCTTTTTCCAGTGTGGCAAACCATGTACAGTAAGAAGCGAATACCTCATCAAGGACGCTTGGAACCCATTTTGCGTTCATTTTGTGCTGCGCATGCATGGCATTTACATCGTCCCAAAAATGTTCCTCTTGCCAAATTCTTAGAGGAGTCGCTTGAGTTTATGCGCAAAAGGGCATTCCTTATATTGGAGGCCTTGCAGCAGGGAACTAAAGATGCCATGTTGGAGCGGTCTCAATTCTTGTTAAAAATGGTGAACCCTCGTGCTAGGCTTGAGTCGATTATTGCCGAGTATCAACAGACTGAGGAACCGATTACGAGTGAATCTTTATCTGTGAGCAGGGGTGTGATGCCAAGTGTTAGATCCGTTGCAAGTGTTGCTTCTTTCTCTCGTGATCATACGGGGAGTCGAAGTGCCAGTTTTACGAGGCGTTTTGCTACTGGTACGTCGGATTTTTCAAACTTTCAGTATGATACTGTGGGGAGTATTTTTCGACCGCTTAATTCTTTATTGGGTGTTGCGGCTAGACGTGATGGTATGCAATGTACTCCGGAAAACACTTCCTCACAGATTTTAAACTTTCTTCTTCGCGGATACAATGAAATGAGTAATGACGAACTTATACGTGCGCTTGTTAAAAAGGCTCAGCAAGCAACGATTCACACGGCTGCGTATAGACTACAAGAGGAGTTATGTGCTGCCCATCAATTGGATGAGGGCATGACATCCTCAATAGTCACTTTGCATCTCCTTTACAGAGAGCTGGCACATCTTCAATATGATGGATACACAAAGAGGGACACAAATGGTGGAGATGGTCCCAAGTCCGTCAACTCGGATGGGCATTCTCGCGCGGAGTCCATGGAACATCACTACATTGAGCTTATGATTGGCTGTGGATTTCATAGGGAGCTCGAGTTACAGAAGGCATCTTGTGGGTTTCTTCACTCCATTATTCAACAAAGTTTATTGAACGATACTGGAAGTGGAAATTGCATTAAGCAAGAAGGCGATGTTGGACCCATTTCCCTGTGTGCGATACTTTGTCATCCATGGGATAATGTGGATATGTCCATCATTCACCCTGCAAAGATTTTTCGGGTTTTGAAAAAATATATGTTTTGGGGTCTTCATGATCAACCATCATCTTCAACAGGAAATCCTGCGGAAAAAGATGCCTGGTTGGATTTTTTAAAGGAATGTGGTATTTTCAGCTTATTGTACCGGGCCGTTATAATACCTAATACGTTTCAGTCTTCTGTTGAGAAAGTCAACATTGTGGAGGGTGACACCATTGGAGTTCAGGTTGAGGACTCGGATGTTTCTTGTTTAGCACGTAATCATTGGAAAGCTCTAAAGGCAGAGACCTACATGAATCATACATACACTGAAAGGGATTTATTTACAGGTTTACTGAGTGGATGTGTTGTGACGGAGATGCCACATGCTCTTTATTTTGAGGTGAACTTGGAGCTTCTTTTCAAAGAGGGACTTTTTTTATCCATTGGACTTACTAGTTCTCCACTTTCTTCATCTATGCAAGTTGGTAAGGAAAATTCCGTCGTGTTTTCTTCAGATGGCATGGTTTCATACGGCAGGTCTACCCATCGTTTTAGCACTAACTGGTTAGTGGGAGATGTGATTGGCTGTGGTGTAATGGCACCTTTTAATAGTGTATTCTTTACTCGAAATGGGGAGTTTTTGGGGATTGCCACGGACTGTTCCTTCCCAACGATGATTCCTCTTGTTGCGGCTCAAGCTTCAACTAGTCTTGTCAAGCTTGTTGTTAATTTTGGGAAGCACAGCCCTTTCCGGTTTGATCTTGCATCATTGCATGGTTCTTGTCGAACGCGCCTAAACTCGAATTCCATGATTGGTGACAGTGCATTTCTGACGACCCACTACCTGGTGACGCTTTGCTATAAAAATCTACTACGTCATGAAAAAAATGAATCAACAATAAATGAGGATTCTGTTTGCGCTCTATTGGAAGAGGCAACCATCTTTCTTCGAGAGACGGTTGTGGAATTGGTACGTCGAATTCGGCACTTCTCTATAGAGAGTGCTTCATCTTGGGCACCAAGACCTCGACGTGTTCAGGATGGCAACGCGTTGTTAGCACGATTGTTTCGCACGGTAAATGTTGTCATTGATTGTTTTCAGTTTAATGCTGTGACAAGTACAACACACTTGGAGGTCCTGCGGCTTTGTTCAGTGACGTTAATCGACGCGCATGATCGTTGGGCCAAGGTTCGTGCTGCTCGGTGTTTGAGGAATACAGCTCGAACACTTCGACAGGATTACTTTGGAGAGGCTGTTCAGGCTTTGAGACGTTTTGTGACACAAGATATACTTGTGAACTCCCTTGTGGACCTCGCACGCACGAAACTATTTCGAGAGAATGAGACACCCGCATATGTTCCTCGATGGCTCGGAGGGGCAACTACAGTGATGGGGAAGGGGGCTTTCTATGGTTCTTCACCTATGCCAGCTCGAGGAAGGCATATGATTGGTTTTCGGATCCGCCGACGCCAGCAGGAGGGTCGGGGAGTAGGTGCGCCATTAGGTGGATGCTACTACGTGGGTCTTACTCACGGACATCCACCTGTTTCAAACATGACAAGCCTCATCAGTCGGGACGATGTCTATGTATTACAAGACACAGATGATCAAGATCAAGTGCCACATCTTCTTTTGCGTCGTCATTGTATTCCTAGAAGTAGTCAGCGCCGAATATATGGAAATGATGAAATTGTGTGGTTGGAGCTAAATGCCGACGTGGGAGAGATTACATATTATCGGGATAAGATGGTGCTCATTGGATTGGCTTTTGCCAATATTTCACGTGTGGACGATTTATATCCATTTGTTTTCCATTTCAATGAAGACGCAAGTTGTGAGTTGATTTCAGGCCCCTACTCCAATTGAAGACAACTGTGAATTGTTTTGAGTGGTTACGTCGCAGTGTAGCCATTCATACGTTACAACAGCTTCATGTTGTTCCATATTTTGGAGACGTGGTCTCTCAGTGGATTCACCGATTTTTGTCGCGATCCCATCAAGATATTGACAACAGCTTTCTTGCATTGGCAGTACTAGGTGGAGAGAAGAGCTGTGAATTTTGTCTGCATGAAACACATGGAGCCGTTGTGGTAGACTCTATTTTTGATGTAGCTTCAAAGGCTATTGTATACCTTGAAGCCGATGGGGATATGCGAGTGTTTTCCACTGACCTCCTTGATATCAAACCCTCCTTTGTGAAGCCGCCCCTTTTTTCACTTCTAGAAACTGAGAGTTTGCGATGTTGTGGCTGGCTTCTTGCAGAGCTTTCTCGGATTCTGTTCGAGGCGTCGATGATTGTGCCTTTGATGAAGTATGAGGAAGAAAAACGTGGAGAAATCGAAAGCCAGTTTTTTGAAGTGACCCGTGAGGCCATGAACTTGGAATTTGTGAGAGGTCTTAATAATCTCCTTCAAGAGAATGTGGATACAACAGCAATGGATCTTAATTCCACGGACATGCCCCTATCATTACTTCAATCGACATCGAGCTCATTCATTATGGTGGATGGTCGACAACCTGTATCAGGGACACCTGTAACGATCGATCAACGATTGTCAACCAGTTCTCTTTATACTCCTAATCCTTCGATTGGCGTAACCTCTGGGAGTGGATATTCGGTGATTCGAGGTAATGTGCTCCTTGAAAGCTTCTTTACTTTTACAGTAAGCCTTACCACAAAGGCAAGCAACGATACCCTTTTGTATGTGGGAGTCTCATCAGAGACGGAGCTTTTCACGGACCCTCAAAAGGTGGCTCATTGTAAGAAAACGTGGGCATTATGTAGCCATGATGCTGAAGAATCAAACAGTATTAATTGTTCTGTGGAACCTGGAATGATATTCAGTTCTGGATATATTTTGTTTGGTTCAGGGGATCTGATTATTCTGCAAGTTGATCGTCGAGAAGGAACGGCATCGTTTTCTCGTATTCGAAGTGGGAAATGTGTGGATTTTGGCGTTTTATTCGAGAGAATTCCTGAAAGGGAGAAATTAAGACCATTCGTATTGGCCGGTTCAGACACAGTTGTGGTATTCTCATTTTTGAATTCTCGGGTCTTTCCTGCGAGGAACATTTTTCCTCTTGGTATGATTGCGGCGTGGGAAAATCATTCCTCTTGGGTGCATTGTACATCCTGTGAGATGGAGCTTTCAAAGTTTTGGTACGAAAGCGAGGGAGGCATGTATTTGTGTCAAGAATGTTTTAACAGCTGGCGATTCCCCAAAATTATGTTTCATCTTTTTCAGGTGGAGGAACCTCTCCTAGACTACCTTGTCTCGAGACACAGTCCCAAGGAACTGATTGTTGGTGATGTTGTTGAATTTGTGGAAAACACCGTACTTACTTGGCTGGACGATAAAGGCGTCAATGTAAATATAGAGGGGGGTATCTGCATGGCGAGCGATGACTTGGCCTTTGCAACGCTAGAACCTTTGAATACGTTTAGTAATCAACGTATTGATATTTCACTTGGTCATGTTGCAGGTGTAGACGGTTTTCCGTTTGGAGGTTTGCAACCGTACAGTGTGCAGTGGCGAGTGGGGAATATCTTGAAATCGAGCCGTCGAGTGGAGAGTGATATGCTTCTTGTAAGTTCAACCGTAATTCCACACGGCACACGGGTCGTAATTGAGTTAAATTTTGGTGCTAGTGAGGAAGGTCGATCGTTGAACAAAGCGGGTTTATTTCTGGGTGTGACAAAGCTTGCAAGTGATTATAGAGCTATCAATATGAGTGAGCTTGAGCGCTTAATTGCAGACCACAATATATGGGGCACATGGTGTGATGCCAAGGCGAAACTTTCATCTTCAACTACGTTATATCTTCTCGTGGACACCAACAGAGTTTCTGTTTTGGTGAGTTCCTCTCTTTCGGGTCTTCAGATGCATCCTGTTGTGGTATCGTGTAATGGCCTTGCCGAGGAGGAAACAACTCTCCGCTTTGCCATTTACTCACGTGATTTGTGTGTTGTCACTTCCATGAGTGGATTTTTGTCTGCAAATAATAGTGTTGTGGAACCGAGTCTTTCACCTTTGGCTGTTGGTTTTATTCAAAAGGGCGCCATTGGACCGGAGACAGATATCATGAATTCCTCATTTTTTCTTTTTGATAGTGTTGCCCAAACTCTGGCACACTCGGGCTCTTTTTGGAAACTCATGCCAATTGTGACTGAAGAAGGCTCTGGGGTGCTTTTTGCCATTGGCGACACTCTTACGATTACACTGGATCAAAGTATGTTGGCTGTTTACCGAAATGGATTACCCCTGGCCATGTGCAAAGTGAAGAAACACCAGAATTTTAAACCTGAACAACTCGTAGTTTACTTTTCAACGCGTGGGATGTTTGCAACAATTGTTCCTCCGCTTTATGGGAAGTCTCATTTGGGAAGAGTTGTGCGAACTTACGGCAATGACGTTGGTGTTGTGGAATGCCTGTGTCCATGTCCGGGGAAGAGACAATATGCTGTGCGGGCCAAAGATGTTCGCTTTTGTGCTCTTGCTGCAGATTCCACACGACTGAAGGTTGACGCCCGAGTGGCTTTTAAGGCAGGGAGTCTTAATGTACCAAAAAGAGGCACAGTGGTATCGATTGAAAATAATTCAGCCAATGTACGCGATGATGAAGAAAAACGCATTTGGTTTTCTTTACAGTTATCTTCTTTATATCTTGTGGATAATGAGGGATCTCATCAGGTCCCACAAGGATTGTATTCTCTCCCCACCTTGCCGACAAGCACGGTTTTGCGTGTATTTGAAGTGGGCAAAACGAAGTATCGACCTCAACGCAACGGTTCTTACAATGGCATTATGTTTGACCTTTTGGCACACGATGCAATAGTGCTAACTGGTTTATCTGTCATGACGCATACAACTGGAAGACATCGGGTGGAAGTCTTTTTCAAGAAGGGGTCGCATCATATGCATGAACGTGAAGCGACAGCGTGGACCAAAGTTTTTTCCAACTTTGTAGAAATGCGCTCTGAACATCAGTTTTCAGTCAAATTTTCTGGGATACATATTGAATCGAATGCAACCTTTGCTCTCTATATTAATGCTACTCACAATTGTGGGGTTGGACATTACTCCAAAGAAGATGGCTGTTCAGGGGCTATTTCCAGTAAAATGGACTCTGATGGTATTCTTACAGTTTTCGTGGGACGCACGAGTGAAAGTAGCTCACCATTTTTGGAGACGGTTTCCACCCCACGGGGATTTTGTGGATCCATCATGTATATGCAGACGAAAGATACGAGGCCACCGCTTATAGAGAGAACTTCATCTTCATTGGGATGTCTTCAGAATAAAAATGAGAGATATGGTGATGCTATTTTTCTTCGAAGTATTCCTGTATCGACTCGTTTGGTTTCAAATGCGGAATTTCTTCTTGAAGTCTTTGAGGGCTCCATTTTGATTCAGAAGATTATTTTCCCTATCCTTATTGGTGCTGGAGTCAGGCATGCTATGGGTCCCACACATCTTTCTTTGTCTCTGTTTTATTCCCCGTTGGATGATATTTCTGGTGTGAAAAACGCGGAGCGAGAATGGGTTTGGGCTTATAACGCTATGCTGCCTCTTCGGAACGACATTTGTGAATTCTGCATGGATGGATTATCACTATTATTGAAGAGAGGAAAGTATTTATTTGTGGCCATTTGTTCAAAGTTGAAGGGAGTCTTGGAGGATGGAAAAGGCGTCAAACTTTCATGTTTTATACAATCCAGTGACGAGAGCTATGTGGTGAAGAATAGCTTTTATGGTGCGCAGGGATTTGCGGGTGACATTGTTGCCACCACCACAAGTAACATCATGACATGCAATGAGATTTGTTCCATTTTTACTGGTGGACGTCTGAACCAAAACAATTCTGCATCATACAATGGAATCATGTTTGATGTTCGAAGTAAGAGGGATGTTCTGTTGGAAGAAGTCTTTTGTGTTGCTCAGACAACAACGGACAATGTAAATGTAAGAGTCTTTTGGAAAGAGGGTAGTATGGAAGGCGCCGAAAAAACAGCAAGCCAATGGCAAGAAGTCATCTCTAAAGATCTTCATCTCTCAGACAAGCAGTCCTTTTCTCCTGGAATTCTCAATTTACATCTTCAAGCGAATCAAATGTACGCACTTTACATCAATACCACCTCAAGTTGTGGCGTTCGCTTTTACAATAGCAGTGATGGCCATTTGGGGGAGGTCGGGGATGAGTTTGAGGATGATGGGATGCTAACAATTTTTGTAGGTAAAAAAAGTGAATCGCCGTTACCTTTTGCTGAAATTCCGGCGGAGCCTCGGGCACTTCGAGGGCGCATCACTTACCGTGCTTTTATGGAGAAGGTTTCTTTGGCTCCCAACCAGGCTGTTTTTCCTGCATTGAAGGGTTTGTTGGTGACACGCATTTTGGCGGCGTTGATTGCGTATGTTGGTGGTGCCTCGTTTGCCGCCACAATTTTTGAGGATAAAAGTGTCATTGACCTCTTAGCAAAAATCGCTACTTCGAGTACAACTGCATTTTGTGACGCAGAGGCTGCGGGAAATCTGCTGAGTAGTATGATGAGGGGAAAATTTGTTGAGGAATTGCGTGACGGCGTGGTCACGCTACCCCTGTTTACGAAGAAACCCACAACTTTCAATGCCTTTGGGAAGGGTGATCTTGCACTTGTGGCGAATGCCACTGAAACGGATTTGTCAGGACAAATGGTTCGAATCGTTGATGATCCAAACGAGAATTGGCATGTATTGGCGAGGTGTGAGACAAATCCCAACCATCATGTGACTCTTTCTGTAGATCATTTAATCCCTATCATCATCTGCCCGGATTGCAATCTACCTTTTTCGAATGAGGGGATTTGTCAAAAAACTGGAAAAGGGCATGTGCCTTTCTTGCGTGAGGAGGATCAAATTATTAGTATCTTTACAAGGTATGTATTTCATCAAAGTCGCTTGAGTTTGGTTGCTAGTGCGGTATGTGCGAGATCCATTTTGCTTGATCCCACAACTCATACGTGTTGCATTGATTCAAAAACTCATACGACAAGAATTGAAAACTGTATTGATATGCCTTGTTGTGATCGTTGCAACTTGGAGTACACAATATCACCAGAAGTCTTTTTTGAGGGGACAGAGGAACTAAAGTCACCTGGATTTGTTTGCCCTTTTAGATATCATGACACTATGGGGGCATTTGTGTCTATTTCTTTCTCACGTATCTCCGACTCTTGGAAAATTATGTTTCTTTCAGATCTCCCGCTCCGCGTTGAAAAAGATACCCCGTTGAAGGTTTTTGCTGTATCATTGGAGGTTATACTTCGAGATGGTACTCGACAGGATTTGTTGTCATCATCCCAGATGTACTATGCCGTTAAAGGAGGACCTATTCATTGCGAATTGCCAACATTGGCTTCTTCTTTGCACCACCTATGCATTTTCAGCGATGGCCGCATTCATTTGTGTTTGGTTGTGAAGAAAATGAATTTGCCCTCCTCGATCCCTTTGACTCTCAAATCCGTGGACGGATGGATGTGGGAGGGTGGTCGTGATACGGCTCAACTGCAACCAAACAAGAGGTGCATCTTTCAGGGATCGTTTGATTTTGAAAAGTGGCCAAGAGAGAAGCCCCGATTCTGGCAATTTTCGGTGACGTCTGAAACAAATGAGAAGATTTTTTTTTTGGAGATTCATGTTATTGTGCCCAAGTCTATGACTACCGTTTTTTTGGAAAAAATCCAAAATCATGTTATTCGTTGCAGTTTCAGCCTTTCCCGGAATGAAGTGCTTAGCCTCGCGTTTACTGTAGATGGCGATTTTCTGATTTACGACGAGGATGACAACATACGATGTCATGTTGCTTCAGACGATCTTCGGTTGTCCTCAGCAAGAGGTTTACCGCCAAAGATAGCTGTCATGAATGTGGGGGCGAATCCGGTGATTGTTCATCTTCACCCACCAAGTGCCGCAAAAAATGCCCGATCTGTCACGTGCTTCAATGATGATGCAACAGATCCTGGATCCTACTTACCAGAGTGGGTTTTATACGAGCCTCACAATGTCAGTGTTTCCAGAAATGGTCTCACGGCCAGATGTTGCAATGAGGGTGGTCAAGCAGTTATCGGATCACCTCTTTCAATGACTGGATTGTCTGCATTTGTCATTCAGATGGATCGTTCCGACCGCACACGAGGGGACTCACTGGGATCTGGGCATTTTGCTGGTATTGTAGTTTCCACTTTTCAGGAACTGGCACCTCACTTTGGAGCAATGTGTAAACACGTTGACAGTGTGTGGGCAGTGCAAGATGTGTATGACGCCGACTCTCTACCCACACAAGAAACTATTCCTCCTCTTGGGGCTTCTACCAATCAAATGTTTTTGGTTGGAACACATTTGCACTTTCTTTTGGACCGGGAAGACGGTACCCTCTCATTGGCAAGGGACAATGAATCACCGAGAGTTGTCTTC
>NW_001849378.1:32934-96833 GCF_000209065.1 Trypanosoma cruzi
GTACCTTCGAATAATTGGAGAGAGTGTCGTTGCATGTACCCTGTGGAATGTCCACTGCTTGCTTCGACATCATACTTGTGCATCGCCTGGACTTCGAATTCACGGAAAACGGGATATGGAAGGTGATAGATGGAGTTGCGCATATATTCTCAATAGGCTTTCGTCTCTATTAAAAGCAGATGTTAAATTTGGCAACGCAGTGACACTTTTGATGAATGAAAATTTAAAATTTTCGGATGTTCTTGACCAAACGGGGATTTTTGCAGAGGAGTTAAGGAAGACTGCGGATGGACAAGTTTTTTGCCTTCGAACAGGAGACCATCTAGGAGTGGGAGCGGGCTCATATAACGGCATCATGTTTGATTTGGTTGCCAAACACGTCAAGGTAAAAGTGACGAGAGTGAGTTTTGTTCCCGATACGACGACTTTGGCTCGAGTGACGCTTTTTGTTCGTGACGGAACATTTATGGGAGTAGAGAGCGAAAGAACGGAATGGCGACTTATTATGGATCAAGAAATGAAGCTGGTTGACAAGCGGGAGACTGAGTTAACTGAATTTGATCCCGTTATTATTCCTGCAGGTGAACGTGTGGCCTTATTCCTACATACGACAAGTGGGAGCGGTGTTCTTTTTTACTCCGAGACGGATGGTGTGAGGGCAAATATGGCAGCTGTGGAAGAAGAAAATGATCACATAGGTATCACGGTTGGGAAGAAATCGGAGAACGTGATGCCTTTTGTTGGTATTCAGAATCAGAAACGGTTGCTGAAGGGTAGCATTACCTACACATTACCCTCGCAGGCTGGGGGATATAGGAGTAGGCTGAGGATAGTTTCCCACGATAATTCAACTTGCTTGCAACAGCAACAACAAAATTTGTTGGGTATTCCTGTGATTGTGGCTGAAACTCGACCCGGATTGATATTCGATATGAATGAAGACGATTATCTTGTCTTCATGGGTGAACATTGTGAATGGTTTCATAAGGATCTCATAAGAAATGCCTGCTTTACGGAATCATCGAATTTAGAAGAACTGGATTTGATCCTTCAGAAAATTCTTTGCAAAAGACGCAAGCCTCCATGGGGGATATCGCGTCAATATTTGTGCTATCGCCAACTTGTTTTTCACAAAAGGATCCAGTCGAATACTGAGACTGACCCATCGCGTCCGTCTGTTGTCTGGTGGATTTCTGATCCCATTACGAGTTCCTGCATTGTATCAGTGTGGCAAGTTATCGCAATGGCAGATACTTCATTTTTGTTGTTGTTGACATCACAGGATTTGTCTTTATCTCAATCTTCTAATCAGGAAACTCTCTTGAGTCAGGGACAGGCCTTCTTCTACATTGATGAATGGGCACGAAGTGTGATCTTATCAGGCAACACTGGACCCAAAGTGGTGAAACAATTACAGGACAGCCTGTCTGAAAATCATCTTTATTTGGCGTTTTCTTCTATGGATCTAGAAGCCATGAATGCCCCTGTGGCAGCTTTTCTTAATCGGTTCACTGAGGATATTACTGTCAGGTCCGCAAGCGATACAACTGCCCTAGTTTCTATTCGTCCAGGCGCATGTCTTCAGGAATATATATTTTTGAACGGCATGGTGTTGAAATGTTCTGCCGAAGGTGGGAAAACAACAACGCTTTCAAGGGCAACTTCTCTTACTTCTCAGAGGGATGTTCGTGTGACTCAAATGCCATGTTTGCACATACCGAATGAAACGTCTGGCAATTTGGCGTCCACGCTGACAGGAACAGGGGTGGTGGAGCAGAGCCATCCATCCCATTTTTTTTTGGAAATGGAATTGCGAGAACTTTGCATTAGCCAGGATGTCATACTGCACACCCAATCAGAATTTCTAGATGTATCCTGTCGTTGCGTCCGACAAATTGCACATGGTGGCTCTTTCCTTTGCACGGTTACCAAGCCCGTTTTTTGCGGAGAAAAAGTTCACGAAATAGAGCTTCTTATTGTGAGCTCAAATCGTCACTCGGTTCAACTAAGCTTTCAGGATGTAACTACGAATTGGTTTCTCCGAGTTCCTTTGCCTCTTTTTAAGCATTATGAAAATTTTTATTTTTCTTCTTCGGAGACTGTTCAGTGTATTCATTTGCGTCTTCGTGTTTTTCCGCAGGCAAAACGGGCTTTTGCGTCGGTGAATGGCGGGATGTTTTATGAGGTCATTCCTGGTTATGATTGTCCTTCAGAGTTTCGGTTGGCTATTTCTCTATCGGGTATTGCTTCTTCAGTGCAGTTCTTGCATTGGCGAGTATTTGATAGGCATTCACCAGTCATTACGCGGGAGATGCTGGAAACAATATGGAGTCGTTTAAGAGTGGGATGTATCTCTCCAAATGTTTCTCAATCTGTAGGGGTTTTGACACGTCATTCACGAACACCTGCGAATTTGGTTTCTTCACGTAAGAAAGATGTGGGTCTTGTGTCTCAGATAGAGGCCGCCATGGTATCTTATGCTCGGCAACTTCTTGGAACCGTCATTTTGAGTTTAAAATCTCCATGCTTACACAAAGGACTACATATATTGTTACCATTTACTCCATTGCGTAGTGATTTGAATGCTTTGGAAGTTCTTGTTGGGGCAGAAATGAAAAGATCATCTTTTTCTTTGCTTGCGTTTGCCTATGCATGCCTTGCAACCCCAACAGTGGCTCAGAGCCTGGAAGGAGTGGAGACAAGTGTCAATATTATTTTTCTCTCTTTAAGCAATGAAAAGGTTTTACCGTTTCTTTCTACTGCATTTGGTCCAACGTTAACATTGTTGCTCCTTCGTACTGCCACTGTTTATACTCGATCGATTAGGCACATGGCTCTTCGTTGTGTTCTTCAATTACTCAAAACGGACCAATGTGCTTTGCCCTCTCATGAGGCTTTATGTGCATCTTTTGATCCTCTATTGGGAATGATGAATGGACTATGTTGGAAAGGCAGAACCTCATCTGTTGTTGTACAGCTCGGTATTTCACTAATCTGCGAGTTGATACGACGTTATCAATTAGAACGTTCAGCATTAACACCTCCTGGAAAGAAGTCCACTGTCCCCTATGCAATAGCTGCCTCCACAAAAATTGTGCTTGCCGCTATTACAAGTAATCCTCCAGTTCCATTACCTGATGCCTTTACAGAGGAACCTAAAGAGGCACATCGTATAGAATACGAATTGCGCACAAGTACTTCATCTAATGAGGGGATGAGATCTTGTTACGGTGTGTTTTCTGAAAAATTTCGCTCTACCTTTGGATCAAAACGATTTGAAGTGGTTTTAAACCCTTCAAGAAGGGGAAACGTGGTTGTTGGATGGGATATGAATGCGGCGTTACCCGGATCTCTTGTTTTCAAGCCATCCCAAGGAGAAGAAATGTCCCGAAGAATCCGGTTGCCATCTTGCGGGTATTTTATTGATTGTAGCGGCAAAGTGTATGTCTGCCTCAGTCATAAAAAGGAGTCTCAGCCACTGAAGGCCAGAGCGAAAGGGGGAGACACCGTCATTGTGAAGTGTCTGTATCATGAACAGACCGTTATTATAACTCTTCAACGCGGTGTGCGTAACGAAAGTGTAACCCGGTTTGAAACGTACCCCAATGAAATGTTGGCTCTTCCGGTGTTTTTTGCGGAGAGAGAAGAGGATGCCACTTTTAATGGAGAACATCTCTCGGACGCTTCCACAGGCATGGACATTGCTCAGCTTTACAATACATTACAAGAATTTCCGGATCGTCTTGACACGGCGGTTATTCCTCAGGGATACGATTTTTATGCAGAGTTGGCTCATTTTTGTCAAACGGTTATGAGTTCAGAAAAAATCTGTGCTTTGTTGGAAAACGACGCAGGTACTACGGTCCGTTCACACGATTTGGCAAGTTTTCCACTTTTGTCATCTTTTCTTGGTGCCGGTGCGTTTACTAACGAGATTCCATTGGATCCTTTGATTCCGTATATGAGACGACTCCAGGTCTTTGACGTACTAACTTCAGTCTTTTCTGCTGTGGTGGACCTCCGGCGAAAAACGGAGTTATTTGAGCTTTGGAAAAAACTCAAATTTCTCTGTTCTGCAGAGTCTTCTGAAAAAATTCAGAATGAGACGATGCGCCCCTTCCGAAATCGTCCAGGACTTAAGGCGAATGTGATTATCCATACAATGCAAGCACGCCCCTCGATGCGTCTTGGGCCTTATCCGACTCTTATGCGTTCCGTCTTTGGACAGCTATTTGTGCAGCTTCAGAAAAGCCCCATTTCTACCTTTTATGCATCACCTATGTTTACTGTGAAGCTTGCAGGATTTGGTTCTACAGATGCTGGTGGACCATATCGTGATATTCTCTCGCAAATAGCCACGGAAATTATGACCACACACCCTAATGGTACATTTCAGTTAAATCCTCTTTTTGCTCAGTGTGGTCGTGGGGGGCAATCTGCGGTGATGCCTAACGTGTCTATGGCTTTGAATTCTCAGTCGTCTTTTATGTTTGAATTCTTTGGGAAGTTAATTGCATCGTGTTTTTTGACAAAAGATCTTCTAGCGGTGGAGTTTCCACCGTTATTTTGGAAGTGTTTACTCTCTGAGGAAACTACAAGCCAAGATCTTCTTGCGATTGATCCTGATATAATGCGTCAACTGACACCAGAGGACCTCATGGATCGTACAGCAGATGAACTTGAAGAGAGATTTCCGGGCATTTTGGAAAGTTGGTCGACTTTTGTGACGGAAAATTCTCAAATGAACCTGGGAGCTGAGATTCCACCCTCAACGATCCGGTCTGCCAAGATACTTGGAGAACATATTTCTACACTTGAACTTCATAAATACGATGTTGCAATAAGCTACACCCAGCGGGGCTTTGACGAGGTGGTTCCATTATACACACTTAATGCTTTTCGTTGGCAGCAGGTTGAATTAATAATATGTGGAGCTCCGAAACTATCGTACGATGCATTACGTGAAGTTTGTCAAGTAAGTTTACCTGCAAATGATGCACGGATGTTTTTGGACGTTATTGCATCCATGACAGATGAAGATCGAATGCTGCTTTTGCGATTTACAACGGGCCAAACACGGCTACCACTGAAGGAAGCCATTAAAGTTCAACGGAATGGAACACATGACTCTCTCCCAACCAGTAGCACTTGTTTTTTTACGCTTCGTTTGCCTTCTTATTCTTCTTATGAATCTATGCGTGAAAAGATTCTTTATGCCATTCGACAGTGCAAAGCGATTGACACGGATGGGCAGGCAAGGGAACATATTGTTTTAGACCATTGATTCACAATGCAAGGGATCAAATGCAATGCAAGGCGCCATGTAATATCAAATCACCACCAATATAATATATATGATGGAAAAGGGAGAAAGGAAAAGAACAAGTAATTTCTATATAAGGAGCTATTTTTCCCTTTTGGCTTTCTCAAATGACGATAAAGGTGGAAGGGAAAGATCATCAACACGTAATGATAAAGAGGGAAGGCAAATTTCACTTTCGGGCTGGATTGCGTCCCTGTGAATGGTTTGCGCACTTCCTTCTTGCTATCTTAAGCTGTTTTGGCCGCATTAAACATGCATTACCAGTAGGGCTCACCAAAGAACATCGTTGGCATCGTCTTCAGTAGGAAATTTTTTTTGTTTCTTTCTATTTCTTTTTTTTTTTTTTTAGTTGCGCCTTTAAATTTGTTCCTACCAATTATTTAAATAACAAGGAAAAGGAGATTTAAAGAAAAAAAAAAGTCAAATACATCATAATGAAGTACACTTTTGTGGGCGACTTTATCAGCAAGTGCGTGAAGAAGCGCGACCCCCCAATCAACCCGAATTTTAGCAGGCGGTTCATGAAGTAATGACCTCGCTTTGGCCTTTTCTGGAAAAGCATCCAGAGTACTGCCAGGATTCTCTTCTGGAGCGCCAGGTGGAGCCCGAACGTGTCGTTCAGTTCCGCGTGTCATGGGTGGATGACAAGGGTGAAGTGCAGGTGAACCGGGCGTGGCGTTTTCAGTTCAACTCCAGCATCGGCCCATACAAGGGCGGCATGCGGTTCCACCCCTCAGTGAACCTGTCTATTCTTAAGTTTCTTGGCTTTGAGCAGACGTTCAAGAACTCCTTGACAACACTTCCAATGGGTGGCGGCAAAGGTGGGTCGGACTTTGACCCCAAAGGGAAGAGCGACCGTGAAGTGATGCGTTTTTGTCAGGCTATGGTGACGGAGCTGTACCGCCACATCGGTCCCGATACGGATGTTCCAGCTGGTGACATCGGCGTTGGCGGTCGCGAGGTTGGCTACATGGCAGGCATGACTAAGAAACTGACAAACAACAATGCCTGCAAATTTACAGGCAAGGGCATTTCGTTTCAGGGGAGTCAGATGCGCCCCGAGGCTACGGGTTACGGCCTTGTCTACTTTTTGGATGCCTTGCTGAAGAAGCATAACCAGGAACTGAAGGGGAAGACCGTTGTTGTGTCGGGGTCTGGCAATGTTGCGCAATACGCTGTTCAGAAATGCCTCCAACTGGGCGCGAAGGTGCTCAGTGTCTCAGACTCACGGGGTTGTGTGCATGACGCTGAGGGCTTCACCCCTGAAAAGCTGAAGGTCTTGATGGACATCAAGAACGTGAAGCACGGCACTGTGGAGGAATACGCAAAAGGGTTGGGGCTCCAGTACTATGCAGGGAAACGCCCATGGCTCATCAAGGCGGATATTGCTCTTCCGTGCGCGACGCAGAACGAACTGGAGCTTGAAGATGCGAAGGCACTGATAAGGAATGGTGTCACGGTTGTTGCTGAGGGTGCAAACATGCCGACAACGACGGATGCGACCATGGAACTCATCAAGGCCGGTGTGCTGTTTGCCCCCGGAAAGGCTGCCAACGCCGGCGGGGTCACCATCTCTGGTTTGGAGATGTCGCAGAACGCAGCGCGTCTAAGCTGGACAGCCGAGGAGGTGGAGCAAAAACTCCGCGATATCATGAACTCCATCCACGACGCGTGCGTGAAATATGGCACAGAGGGTGGCAAGACGAATTACGTGAATGGGGCCAACATTGCCGGCTTTGTGAAGGTCGCGGAGGCCATGAAGGGTCTTGGCGTAGTTTGAGATCTCTGTTGGGAAACATTGAAAAAAGAAACGATAATTTTAAAGCTGAAGGAAAACGCGAACAATCAAATAAAGTGGTGAAAAAGAAAAAAAAAAGCTTGTGATTTTTGGTATTACAGGAATATACAAATATCTCCGTACGCAGAAGTGCGATTTCTGTGGTGTTTGTGTGTCCGAAGGAAATGCCGTTATATTTGCGGAATGTCTTGACATTGCTGCTTTATCTGTTTTTTTTTTTTTTTTTTTTTTTTTCTTATTTTTATTAAAAATTTTTTTAAATATTATATTTAGTGAGGGTTTTTGAATTAAACGCGAGGGGGGAGAATTCACGGGGATTAATTATCATAAGTCATTGATGACTATTTTTATTATTATTATCATTATTTATTTATTTATTTATTTATTTATTTTTAAAAGTTTCTTCCACTTTATGATAGATCGGCCTTCTGGGTCTAACGAATTTTTTTTTTTTTTTAGGATATTTTTTTAGTACTTTTTCAATTCATTTATTTATATTTATTTATATGCGGATTTTGACTTTCATGGGGCATGGGTGAATGAAGGAATGGATGTTTTAAGTTTTTTTATTTTTATTTTTTATTTTTATTTTGGTTGACTTCCTTTTTTTCTTCTTTCTCTCTTCGGCATACTTTTAAGGAATAGACAAAAGGGGTCTGGCGGATTCGTTTTCTCCATATATATATGTATGTGTGTGTATTGTTTGACGGAATCTTCATGTACGGGATGCCTGCTGCTTTCAAGCCACGCAACGGTCAACGGCTGCCGTCGGTGATGGACCTCAATTTCACGATACGTTTCTTTTTTTTTTTTCTTTCAATTTGTTGTTGCTGCTAATTTCTTTGACGGAAACAGCAGTTACTTGATGTGTGTGTGTGCCTTCATGCGGGAAATGCCAATTTGCCAACCTCCTGCGGTGTGGCGAGGGATACGTCTCGGCGCACGGCATGAAATTGACGGATTGTAACTGCACGGGGTGCTTCTGGTGGGGCTGGAGGGAAGTGGGGGGGGGGGGGGGAGTCGTGTGGGTCGTTATGGCGTTTTTGAGGACGGGCTTTTTATGTCATGTCTACTACTTGGTGCCGGCAACACGAATTTGGTTCTGCACTGAGTTTTCTGGTGGTTTGGCGTCTTCGGATTTGGGAGGGAGACGCAAATGCCTCAAGGCGTTTGGTGGCGGCGGGACGGGAGAGGGGCGTGCTCGGGTGCGGCGTCCGTCCCTTCTGTGAGCCAATGAAAAGGGAGACCACCCAATTTTTGCGCGGCGCTCGGTGTTTTTTTTTCTTTTTAAATTTTTATTTTACTTTTTTTTTTCTTGCGATTTTTGTTTTAGTCGTAGCGTAAACAGCGCTCGGGTTGAATTTTTTGCGGAAATGTTGAGCGCCACGTTCTCCCTGTTGCACCGGAGATTGTCTTCGCTCGGCTTCGATGGGTGGGATGCGGTGACGGAGGAGGACGTGTACTCAGGCGCTCCACACTGCTACGCGGAGTTGATGCGTGCCATTCTTTTCTCGTTCCCCCACGATACGGCGGCGTTGATGCGCAAGTACCCGTGGCTCTGCATCGAGGGAGAAGACGGGGCCCTCGCGCATTCTGTTTTGCGTCTGTTGTCTCTCGAGGGCAGCCGCAGGATCGTCATCAAAGCGACGCAGTTTGGGGAGAAGAAGTACGCGGCCGCGAAAATGAATATTTGCATAGAATTGTTTGATCTCTTGAGCCGCTTGTCTTGGCTCCGAGAAAACACACATGGCACACGCGCCGCGGCGAGAAGGGCTGCGCTCGCACGTGCAATTCCTTTTTATCCAGCGGCCTGCGATGCGTCGGCCTTTTTCTTAAAGGCGCGGCTGGGCGAACTCAATGGAAGACGGAAGGCTCTCGATCACCACCTTGACCGCGAATAGAGCCAGAGGCGGGCCACGAAGTAGACCACACCTTTATTTATCCTCACTGGCTTCCTGCTGTTTGGTTTTCTCCTGTTTTATTATTTTTGTTTTGTTTTTGCCGTGGTAACTGCGTTGGCGGCCCGTGTGGGAAGTTTCTCTTCTCTGAAGGCGCACATTTGAGTGTCCGCGGTGGGGGGTTGGTGTCTTGTGAAGTAAAAAAAAAGAAAAGGAGAGTCCCGGAGTGACAGTCTTGAAGCAAACAAACAAACAAAAAAATGAAAATAACGCCAGCAGAAAAAATTCATGAGTGCGTGTCGCTGTGACACGTCAAAGGCGGTAGAGTATTCTTCATCGCGTGCCTTATGTCCCTTTTTTTTTTTTTCCATCTGGACATGTATATATATATATATATATATATATATATTGCTTACTTTCTTTTCACGGAATAGTTGGCGGTGAAATGTCTCGGGGTTGCGGGGTGTGAAGCACCCCGGTGGTCTTGAGGAATCTCTGTGGCGGGAGGACGTTAATTTTGGCGCCAATTTAGAATCGCAGCATTGGAATATATGGCGGAGGGCGAATCGGCACACCAACGGTGATTGTGGGAGGCAAATGGCTTGTGGGTTGCCGATGAGGGTCCAACGCAGTTCATTGCGTAAAGGGAAAAAAAAGTGCAACGCTGGATGGGCGATGGCGGTGGGTAAAGAGGAAGGACGCATGCATGGATAGCATGCTGAGCTGACACTGAGTACTTTCTTCCGCGGAGGAGTAATTCTGCGCCGATTTCGTTAAGGTCTGTTGAATCATGCGGCGCTTCGTCTTGTGTGGTGAGCGTGCGATGGGTGACGGCCATCCATCTGCTGCTTTTTGCAATTGGGAGGGAAGCGGGGAAGAAGAATAGCGCCATGATAAAAAAATTATCTGTATTTCCCTACATGGCGACTCCCTGTGGATGGCATTGGCGGCATTTTCATTCATACCGCTGTGTCACCGAGAAATGATATCCCATTCATTTTGCAACCACAACAGAGGATGTTTATTGACAACCTCTCTTCAATAAAAGTGTGGTCGTGCATTGACTGCCAATTAATGTATTTGAACTTTTTTTTTTTCTTCCAACTGCGTCCGGGACATGCGGGAGCTTCTTTGTCGTCATTATAACTTGTACCTTGACAAGGGACTTCACAGTGTAGGCGCCGGTGAAAGTGATTTACGGCACCACTTTTTTTCCTTTTATAAACCCACGGCACAAGCCGACAAGGAAGAAATTGTGGAAGCGTTGGAATATCCTCATCTTGTGTATCGCATCCACACACACCCGCCGCCCACACACACATATTTATATGCTTTCACGTGTTTCTGCTGTCAAGGCACCCAACAAACACAACCGTCGCCGTATGACCGGATCCAGCGGAAGGAGGAGGGAAGGAAGAGAGAGTGAGCGGCAGAGGCCCAACATGTCCCGGCATTTTACTTCCGCGATGCTCCTCCTCCTCGTGATGATGTGCTGCGGATGTGGTTGGGCTGCTAACGCAGAAGGGCAGCAGTCAGGGGACGTGTGAATGCCACAATGGGTCGATATTTATGTGCCGATGAAGACGCAGGTGGAACCAAAAAGTGGTTCTGGCAAAAGTGAAATGAGGGATTCATTCGCTGCGCCTTCTCTTGTCCGTGCTGGTGGAGTGACGATTACCTTTGCGTGAATGCAATTGTGACGAAGAATGCAATGAAGGCCAAAGATGGGTTTTAATTCACGGGGCTTGGGTCTGGGACAACGTGGCCCGTGAGCAGCCGGGAGCATAATGGGCCGCACACCCTTGTAAGCTGCGATTTCACTATTGTGGCGACGGCTATCATCCAAAATTTTTCGAAGTTGAGCACTCCTCTACCGGGTGCGGGTGTGGATGCACCCGTCAGCACGAACTTCATTGTGCTGTCGCACAATGCAGACAGTAGTTGTGATATAGTGTTTTACGGCATAAAAACAGCATCGGGCAGCACTTGGGAGCCTGGGAAAGAACACCAGGTGTCGCTCATGCCTCAGGACGGCAACAAGGGCTCCGTGTACGTGAATGCTGAGCTTGTGGGGAGCCCAGAGACGATACGAAAACTTGAGATGCGTGAGGCTGAAATCACACGCTTCTACATTGGGGGCGACGAGGGAGACAGCGGCAGCAATGCGACGGTGACGAACGTGTTTCTGTACAACCGCCCACTGAGTGACGATGAACTAAAACTGGTCAAGAGAAGCGGTGACGGCTCCATGCGTGGGGGCGTGTTGCGGGCGCTGCTACTGCTGCTGGGGCTTTGCGGCCCTTTACTGAGAAATCGCAGTGGGGGAGTTACTGCCTCCAGCGGGAGCTATATGTGCCTCTCCACGCACCTTCTGGAATAATTGACGCTTTGCGTGGGCACATTTTGCTTTATCCCTTATTTTTATTTTATTTGCTTTTTAGAACGACGAATTTTTTTGGGAGTGTGAGAAAAGAATGTTTGCGAGAGGTCTGGCCACCTAACTCAATATATTCTGATGAGACAAATATCTTATTGTACGGTTGATTTTTTATTTTTTTATGAACCATTGCAAGTCCACGACGGAAGTAGTAAAGGCACTGACGGCGGTAAGACGAGTGTATTCCTTATTTTTGTTTTGGTTTTCTTACACTTTTTGATTCCCACCTTGCGGCGGGGTCTTGTGGCCGGAGGATTTTTAATGCTGCCACGTCGTAAGTAACGAAAAATATCTCAGTCCGAGTAGAGTGCAGCGTGTCACGATTAGTGGCTGTCCAAATATAATATTTATATGGAATAAACATCGAGGGTGTGGTGAAGCCGCTGCCTCCCCATTGATTCCTTCTTTTTCGTCCCATTTTATTGAGTTTAGGATGTGGTCAGAAGCCCGGCGAACGTTTTCTCCATTTATTTATTTTACTTATTTTGGGGTGCTGCAGCTCTTTCCTGTCCCTTTCTTGTGCTTTTTTAAATATATTTGGAAAAACCTCTTGAGCGGAGCGGTACCTTTTTTTTGTTTCTGTCCATCGACTGCCGACGCTCTCGGTACTGTCTGCTACGCCGGTGAAGAAAAAAAAATAATGAGAGTTACAGAAGCGCATTGGGAGCCCCAGTGGAATATAAATGACATGTGGGCACGGGGATTTGAGCGGCCAAAACAAACGCACCTTTTTTAAAAAAATTTCTGACAGAAATCATAAAAGGAAACAAACGCCAAATCTTTTTAAAGTTTTATTTGGCAAATATCTTGTTTGCCGCTGCTGGTGCCGCAGTGCAGTCACGAGTTTCACAAGTTTTTTTCTTCCTCCATTCCCCCCTGCACCTTTGCTGTGTGTTGCTGTGCCTATTCACATGTCTTTCTCTCGTTATTTGCCTCTTTTTTGCGTACATGCGGGCACACGCACACAATGCACAAAATATTACAATGCCGACGGAGGATCCTCTTTTATTCCTTGCCGGTATTCGCTTGCCGCTTTCTTCTGTGGAAATGAAGAAGGGAGAGACACCGGGAGGGGGCACGTTGCGGTTCCCTTTCATTTTGTCTGCAGCGCACCGCGTGCAGCATGATTGCTCCGAAATGCAGTACCGCCCGGCACATCGATGGGGCACGAGGTGAGAGACTCCTCTTGTCAGCTGTTGGTGCACGTGATTGTGCGTCTGCGGCGGAGTTGGGCTTTTTGCGCGTTTGTGTCTCTTCTGTAGATGTGCGATGGCGGTGACGGTGGGTGAATGTTTTTGATTGCACTTTTGTGCGTTGCTGTGGGTGACCCCTGCGGGTGTGCGTGTGGCCCCAAAACAAAGTTGTCCGAGGGCAAACTTGTCGGCACGATGACCGCAGCGTGTGGCTGTCGCTCTGTTCTCTTGGGAGATATGCCGCGACGCTTTTACGTGTGTGTTGCTTCGGGGACAATGTGCCGGCGGCTGTGCGGTTGCCGGATGAAGGGAGAGGAATGGAAGGGAGTGCGTGAGCGCAGCGGTCAGGAGTCGCGCTGGGTTTCTCGCCGCGGAGGGCATTGCCCACCCAACCCAGCACCGCTCCTCTCGGGCACCCTCTCACACTCTCTGCAGCATCGTATTCGACGCCACCAGCACGCAGTGAGGCAGCGGATGCCGACACCGCCACGAGTGCGACCGGAGGGGAACACGTCTGCTGTCGCGTTCCGAGGAGGCACACCGTGTGGAACAGCGGCGTGCGCAAAACCTTCTCGCGGAGCCCGCACACGACACCGGCCAGTGGACGCAGGGCGTTTGCGTCGTGGAGGACACCGTGGTGGAGTTCCTCCCTTCCTCCAGGTGGAAGGACGCCTGTTTTTACTTTCGTTCTTACCCATGAGAGGTTTTTTCTTCCTTTTTAGCTTAAGAACTCTTGCTGTGTTGGGGCGCGGCTTTGGAAAACCCATCACTTTTGATGGTGGGCTTGTGCTTCCGTTCGATCTTTCTCTTTTCCCACATTGTCGCTTTTTAAATATTTTGTGATGACGAGTGTTGTTGCAGAATACACGCTGAGGTGCTGGGCTTCATTATCGATTCATTTATTTGATATATATATATATATATATTTTTTACCTGGTGCGGTTTGCGGTGTCTCTGATGACCTTCCCGCATGGAGGGTTTCATTAGGGCGTCAGAGCTTTTTTGTGCGGACGGAAGGCCAAGGACGTTATCCATGCATGGCCATTGCGCTGGAAGGAGTCTTTTTTTTTTTTTACACATTGACACGGAGCCACTCCTGCGCATCTTCCTTTTTTTTTCCATTTTTTTGGAGATGCTCCCTTGGCTTTGCCTCCAACGGGATATGCGCGGAGTTACACGCGCCTTAAAAACCGAAGCCACGAGCCTTTTTTGGAAAAGGATGCTTTATCTTTCTTCTAACATTAAATTTGTTGTTTATGCTGATGTTTTTTTTTTTTGGAGTGGAGTTCATACTTCGTGACGATCCCGCGTATGGTTTTGGTGTTGGTCCGACCATGGCGGAATATATCCGCTGCGTCGGGGAAAGGCTTCTGGTGGATCCAACGACACGGTGGCTGGGGGGAAATAATAACGGGACGGACGTTATCCCGTTGATGGTGGTCCCGCTGATGCTCGATCTGATGGACTTTCGGAGGATGATGTGCAACATCAGTGTGCCAATCCGGCTGTTGGTTTTGGTGCAGAACGGGCGGGAGGCGATGCTGTCATTGTACCTGCAGGAACTCGAGAGGGTCTATGGGTGGTCCGGACGCCTGGTTGTGAGTCGTCACCCGGAAAACATCGGGTACAGCGCTGCCGTGAACATTGGGCTACGACTTGCACTCTCGCTGCCGCGCGAGGAAGTGCCCTTTGTTTTTGTAACGAACAGCGACGTAAAGTTTTCACCCGATCTTTTTCCCAACCTTCTACGCGATGTGCATGAAATGACGAGGCATGATGCCGCTCGCATGGATGAGTTGGCGGCGGAAATGGCGAATGAGCCGAGCGAGTACAGTCCTATTTTGCGACGGGGCCTGAAGGTGCTGCACTCCACGGTGAAGGATAACCGATTGTCGACGTCTGCGCTGCTGCCTGACCGCATCCGTTATGCTTCTGTGAAGGAGCGTGAAAAGGCGTTTTCGAAGCATTACGGGCACTTCTGCGCGTATTACAAAGGCAGTTGTTTTACATCTGTTATGTTGACACGCTTGGCGATCAGTACGGTGGGATATTTTGACGAGAACTTCTACCCAGCTTACGTGGAGGATGTCGACTACAGCTTACGCCTCCGTTTGCTTGGATTTCAGGAGCGGAATGTCTCATACGGCAAATTTGTGCATCGCGGCAGCTCGAATATTCGTTTCTCTAATAAAATGGAGCTACCGGACGCTCTCTGGTACCGTCGCGTTAGGTCTTTGAGTGCGAACAAACCATATGCCATGATGAAGTGGAACCGTCCACGGGCGTGCAGTGGCGGGTGCAAGGAGCTATATAACGGCATGGTCCCCCTAGACGTTTGGGTGAAGGATGAGGCACGCATACAGCGCATTCGGGTCTACGGGCATGATGAGAAGCAAGGGGTCCCAAAGGTTGAGTACGACAGGACACTTTTGTACCCTGTAAGGACGAAAGGAAGATGAACTGGCACCAGTTGCAAGTTTTATGTTTTTATTATTTTATTTTATTTTTCGCTTTAATTATTAAAAGTTTTTTTTTTTTTTTTTATATTTACACAAATGATATTTAAGCGAGTACGCCATGGGTTTTAAAGAGCGCAAGCATATATTTGGCATGACAGGAGAAGGGTGCAGCGTCCAAACTTGGCCGTGTTGCCGAAGGTAGGAGAGGGCGGCAGCAAGCAGTAAAAGTGAAGATGATGAATGAGGGAGAAATAAAAGGGGAGGGAAGCAGAAAACAAGGCAAAAATATTGTGAGCACAACGCTGCTTCTTACCGTGGGCGATCGACGCCGCAATTGGCTGCTAAGTTACCCACTGAAAGCGAAACTAGTTTCCGCTGAATATGCTGCGTGCATATCTGTCGGGCTTTTTGTTTGTTCTGTTGTTTTTTTGTCTCCCGCACATTTATTTCTCCGTGCCGCCTGAATCACTCGTTTATTATTCCCCTCTCTGTTTTTGTGCGTGCACCGAGAGAAGGGCTCGGGGACATGAAGTACGCTCCCCTTCTGTGACATGCCACCAAAAACAGAAGGGAAGAAAAAAAATAAAAGTGAAGCGGGGAGGGGAACCATCGCCACGCGGCCTTTTCTCCGAGAAGGCTGCTCGCCACGCCACTGAGGCGCGCCGTGTGCTTCACGATGCTCACTGGACTCGATTGGGGAGCCGTGAGTGATGCTGCGTGAGAGTGTGACGGATGCGTCCCCCAGGCGTCCCTAGAGGACCCTCTGGCCATTGGGACTGCGTGAAATGCGGGATTCCGCGGGGATATTTGGCCGTTTTGTTTTTGTTTTTCCATCCGCCCATCCCAAACCTCAACACGGCGGCTGAGCCAACGACTGCGACGGGATCCGTTGCGTATTTCCGAATCTTTTTTGCGTTGCAGCGGCAGGCCTGGTGTGTCCTGCTTGGCGGACACGGTGGACGGAAGCGGGCTGCCTTATCGGGAAAGCGATGGTCACGGCGGAGCGTGTTGCGTACGTCGCAATTTGGCGTGTTTGTGGCGAATCTTGCGGATGGTGTGACGGCGCCTCTTTTACTTGCGGGGATGGAAGTGATGCTCAACGGTGATGCACACGTTGCGTGTGGAGGTTTCTATTGCTGTTAGTTTGTGAATGTTTATTTTTTGCTTTTGCCGGAACACCACAGAGGGCGGTGTCTGCGGACAGCAGAGCATTGCGAGGAGGGGCATCGCACGATTTTTGGCGCGATGAGGCGGCTTTTGTGAATCTACGGTGTTTATTTTCAGGGTTGAGAGACTATCCTTTGTTGAAATGTATTGTGGGAGACCATCTGTGTGTTTGTTTTTCTTAATTAATCCCTTGGCATTTGGTGTCTGCCGTGAAACAGATGTTGATGGCCGTTTTATGGCGGTGAGATGCATTTTTATTTATTTATTTGGTGAGTGGGTAAATTGTTTTGCGTTCTGCCATGCGGCTTGTTGCTGACGGCACGTGGCCGCAGTGAGACGTTGTGAGCGCCTCCGATACGAGGTGCGATTGAGCAGTCATCTCCTCCGCTCGCCGGTACACGCTGTTGAGGCGGCGTGATGATAATGAATCGGCCTCTCAGAAAAGCAACAAGAGGGCGTTTGCTGTTCCTGCTGCGGTTCACGAGTGAACTCCCAATTCGTGGGCGGGGTTGCCCTGTGTGCCGTATTTCTTTGAATCTTGATGAGTTTTGCACATGGCCATCCACACGCACATGCACACAATCTCCCTGTTTGTCCTCCTGTGGGCGGGAGACCGGGATGCAAAGGGAAGAATGTGGCCCGTGCCAGCATGTGACAAAGTCTTTCTTGGGAGGGATTGTGACTGTGATGTAAGTCCTGGCAGGCAGGAATGGAATGAGAGGGGAGCGGAGGGCGAGTAACAACGATTCTGTGCGGGGCAATGCGCAGTGAATGGGGCGAAGTGGTATTTATGTTGACTTTTGAAAAACATTTTGTCTTTTTTTTTTGTGGCAATGGAAAGAAACTTTGGGTGGTGTGTTGTGGATTATTTGCACATAATTCAGCGAGGCAACACCATTTGCGGGGAAAATGAATTGCATCTGCGTGCGGCTTGCTTTGTGAGCGCGAGATGGTCGGGGAGGCGTTCAACGCCCGAGAGGCCAGGAGCAAAGAGGCCTGCACTGCTGCAAGCAGAGGGATGCACGCTCCTGTTGGTGGCGTTGCTGTGGAGCCCTGAAGTGCCTGCAGGGAAGTTGTTTTTTCGCCGCCTCATTATTTTATTGGTGCTTGCCGCGGACTTTTGAGGCGGGACGTGGGATGGACCGAGAGAGCGAGTGTCGTGTGGCGGTGCTGTGAATTGGTGCCGCCCACGTTTGTGCACATATTTCCGTATGTGTCCGCGTTCTTGCCGCGGCGGTGCACCGGGAGCGTGTGACTGATCACTGTATCACTTGCAGACTGTTTTGGCAGGACTTTGAATGGCGTCGCCGAATGATGAAATTTCGCGTCCATGTGTGTTTGTGTGTGTTGGCTTCCGCCGTGACTTGCCGTGTTGTTGTTGTTGCTGTTTTCTGTGTGCAATTGTTTTCCGTGCTGTCCCTCCCGGATTGTCTCGTGCTCCGCTCTCTGCGTGGGCGCTCTGCTCCAACCCCAGTGACGTATCTGATGTGTTGCCGCTGTTGCTGCCTTCTTCCTATTTCTGACATACACACGCTAGGAAAGAAAGCAACCAAACGCGAATTGCTACTGTGAGATTCGAAGACACTGAAAGGACCAACAACAAAAACACCGCCCACACACAAATATTTGTATGCTTTCACGTGTTGCTTCTGTGGATGCACCCCGCACACACAGCCGTCGCCGCGTGACCGGATCCAGCGGAAGGAGGAGGGAAGGAAGAGAGAGTGAGCCGCAGAGGCCCAACATGCCCCGGCGTGTGTTTACTTCCACGGTGCTGCTTCTTTTTCTCGTGTGGATGATTTGCTGCGACTGTGGAGCTGCAGCCGCTGGGGGCAGTAAAACAAGGAACACCATTGATCCTTTTAAAGGGAAGACGTCGATATCATTTGCTAATTGGAAGGAGTTTAACGAGGACGGCGGCAAAATCACCTCGCTCCGTGTTCCTGGCCTTGTTAAAATGGGTGATGATGTATTTGCCGTGGCTGAAGCGCAGTGCGGGGAGAAGGATGGAGCCGGCCGCTGTGCTGGGATTGTGTCAAAGCATCTGGATATAAAGGGTGACTCAATGGATATTTTGATGTCGGATATGAATTGTTTTTGCACACAAATTGTGGACACTGCCGAGAATAATTTTGGGGCAACGGAAGTGTTGCGACCAACGACAGTTGTAATTGAGGACAGTGTTTACATGCTCCTGGGAAACCACAGCCTTACAAAGTCGCAGGTTGAAGGTACGAATGAGCGGGGCCTTTTACTTGTGAAGGGAACTGTCGCTGATGAGGGTGGAAACAAGAAGAAACTTTTCTGGAATGAGACCTATTTGGTGAAGCCTGAACCCAAAGGAGAATCTCATTCCTTGACCGAGTTAATTGGCGGTGGAGGATCGGGCGCTGTGATGCGTGACGGCACGATTGTGTTTCCCATGCAGGCCAAAGACAACGATGGAAAGAGCGTTTTGCTGTCTATGCGTCTCTTCAAGTCAGGGAACAAATGGGAGCTTTCATCCTATGTGACTGGTAAGGGCTGCAGGGATCCAACCCTGGTGAAGTGGGAAGAAGACAAATACGACGGAATACTCTTCATGATGGCTCATTGTGATGGAGGCTACTATGATGTTTACATGTCCACTCCGCATGGAGTCAGTTGGTATACATTGGGTGAGCCAATTAACCGCGTGTGGGGCAACTCGCGTGATCGAACAGGGGACGGCGTCAAAAGTGGATTCACCACCGCAATCATTGAGGAAAAGGAGGTGATGCTCATCACCGCGCCGGTGTACCCGAAGGAGAACAATGTAAAGGGTCGGCTCCATCTTTGGGTGACGGACAATGCACGTGTGTATGATGTTGGGCCAATATCCCGTGAAAATGATGACGCAGCCGCCAGTTCTCTTCTGGTGAAAAGTGAGGGTGAACTGATTTTATTGTACGAGAAGAGGAATGGTGACGGGCCATACAGTCTTGTCGCCATGCGCCTGACTGAGCAGCTGGAGCGGATAAAGTCTGCGGTGAAGAAATGGAAAGAATTGGACAACGCCTTGGGAGTTACCACTGAGGGGCTGGTTGGTTTTTTGTCCAGCACATTGGACGGGACTGCATGGAAGGACGAGTACCTCGGCGTGAATGCCACAGTGACGGGCGGAGTGACCAGCACGGAGAGCGGTGTGACGCTCAAGGGAGCAGAGGCGCAGTGGCCTGTTGGCGACATGGGGCAGACTGTGCCGTACTACTTTACAAACAACAAGTTCACTCTTTCGGCGACGGTGACCATCCACGAGGTGCCGAAGGAAGGCAGCAGCCCCATTCCTTTGATTGGTGCGAGGCTGAACGACAAGGACAGCACGGTGCTCTTTCAGCTCTCGTATACGAGTGAAGGAAATTGGAACCTCACACTTCACAAGAAGGATTTTTTGGTGAAGCCGTCTGGTGATGTTGGCAATTGGGGAAAAAACACGGCAATTCGAGTGACGGTGCAAAAGGATAACGATGATGACTGGTTTGTGTACGCTAATGGGAGAAGAATATACGAGACGGATGAAGAAGAACTGGAAGAGGAGGAAATGGCTCAGCACCGTAACGCTGATCAGTTTGGTTCACACAGGATCTCACACTTCTTCTTTGGTGCGGGCAATAAGGAAGATGAAGAGGGCAGCCATGTGACGGTGGCTGATGTCCTTCTGTACAACCGCATACTGTATCGTGATGACCTCAGAAGCCTCAACGCCAGGACAGCCCCTATTCGACATCCGGCTGCCGAAGAACTGGACACTGCAGTGAAAGTCACAGCGACGGAGGAAGAAAAGCAGACGGCCGCACAGCTGACGAATTCCTTGGCAGCTGCAACGCGGGAGGCCACAACGCAGGAGGACACACAGCCGGCAGCTACACCGCGGACGGCCACACAGCTGACGACTTCCCTGGCAGACGTTGAAGAGGCTCCAATTGCACAGCCGACTGACTCTCAGTCTGTCCGTGTTCTTGCGGGCAGTGAATCGAGTGCTGAGAATGTTACGGACGGATTGAGTCCACACACTGCCGCTAAAAATGGCACTTCCGTTTCAGAAACCAATCACTCAGCATCCGGTGGCAGTATGAGCCTAGACGACCGCCTCGCCCTGATCACCGACGCGAAATTGATCCTGCATGATTTACGTGGTGACAGCACTGCGTTTGCGTGCGTCTCCCGGGCGTTGCTGCTTCTTCTGGGACTGTGTGCACTTGTGGCAGTCTTGTGAGCCGAAGAATGTGAAATTGCGACTCCTCACGGAGATTGTGTGGCGCGTTCCCCGCGGGTTCTTCCTTTTTTTTTTTTTTTTTATTGTTTTGTTGTAATACTCAGTAATTCTTTTCTTTTCTTTTTTTTTTTAATTTTTGGTTGCTGCACATCGTCATGAGTGACGTGTTCCCCCTCTTGTTTGCTTTTGTCGCCCACACGCGGTGCCGGCCCTGCGGCTGTGCGTCCCACGGACTGCATGAAGGGAGGATTGGAAGAAAAGGCCGGATGCCGCAATAAAAATGAAGAGTGTTGTGTGGGCTGGTGGAACAGTACAATTTCATTTTTTTCGTTTTACTTTCTTTTTTTCATTTCTGTTTTTATTCTTGGTGCAGGTAATATTTATACAGAACACACGGTCGTCTTGTGCTGAACCGGCACATGAAGTAAAAGTTCTGCCGAATCAAATTTTTTTTCCTTTTTTATATTTTTGGGAGTTTTTCTGAACTCCTACCCTTTTGTTTCTTTTTTCTTTTTTTTAAGTCCCTGCGGACTTTTTTTTCTCTGTGCCATGTCCACTGCCAATTTGTGTCCTTGTGTCCCTTTTCTTGTCCCTCTGCTGACCGTGCTGTTGAAATGCCCCTATTGCCTCTTTTTTTTCTTCTCCGCTAGAGGCACTGATAGTCCGCGACGACGATTGTTTTTGTTCGCCTTTGCGATGTCAAAAGATTGGCTGGATGCCGTGCCCCGGTCTGTTGAGTGCACTCGGAGGGGAGCGGATGGTGTGCGCCGTGCCTCACTGTGAGTGTATGGCGCCACTCGCCACAACCTGCTGTGAGGCGTAATGCCTATCCGTCGGAGCAGAGAGAAGTAAAGGACAGCGCCGTGGACTTGTATGCGCTCCGTCCCTCTCGTTGCGGCCGTGGGTCTGCTGTGCCCATGACTCTATCTTGCGGCGCGACGTGGATGGCGGTGCTTCTGCGTGCGTTGTGCGGCGTGTTTCTCTTCTCCATGTTTTTTCCCTTTTGTGTGTGGGAAAGTTGTAGGAGAGGATGTGTGTGGGAGAGTGAATGTGCGTGGCTGCCAGCACCGCCCCGCGCATTGGGGCCTTCCATACACGTGGCTTTGCTTGACGGCGTTTTGCGGCACCCAGGGCGTGGCGAGGAGGAGGATGGAGAGAACAGTCCCCTTCCGTGTCATTCCCTGTGTCGTTGGCAGTACGTACTGAGAGCATAAATTTGAGCGAGCGCGGGATGAAAAGTTTATGCCGCTTTGCGTGTGCTACTCAATCGTCGTCGTTGCACGTTGTCGTCACGGTGCGTTGTGGTGCGGTGCTGTTTGATGAGGGAAGAGTGCGGTGACACGGCTGCTGCGCACCACAACTATTTATTGACACTGCATTGGCATTCTTTTTTTTCAGTTTGTGTGAATTTTTTCTTTTGCTTCACGATGGATTTGTTGGAGGAGCTTTGGTTTTGGTGCCTGCTTCACGGCGCTTCGCCTTGTGTGTCGGTTGCGGTTTTTCCGCGTGGTGCCAAAGCGTTTGATGGGGTGTTTATTTTTCTTTTTGCGTCCTGCATCCAACCTCGTTTGCTCATGGCGGCAGCAGTGGGATTCTGCGGCTGCGTGCTCGTCGCACGTGTCGCATCTCCCGCTGTTGCTCCCTTGCTGTGTTGGTGGGGAGGAGGCGAGCGACGGCGTCGGTGGAGTGGCGCCCCAGTGGGAGAGGGAAGGCACCGACCGCTGCTGACGGCGACAGTCTTTGCTGCAGGCAACCTGACGAGATGAAGTTACCGGTGTCACATCCAACCGAGATGGATGAGGGCCGCACCTTCTCTCCCTCCCCTTCCCTCCATTCCCCAGTTTCCTGCAGACTGACGAACTGCAGGGCAGCGGCGTGATTACAAACCGGACGTCTATGAGTAAACAGGCCGCACAATCGATGTGGACTCTTGTTCCCCGTGGCTGAGTGCCGCCACCGCACTTCTTTATTCGTCCTTTTTGTGTGTGCCGTGTGTGCTTATGGTGCCGCTGTTTGTTGTGCAATGCCGACCCGCGTGAACGAGGAAGGACGCCTTTTCTGCTGGCAAACGGCGAATCCTCCGCTCCTTTTCCGTGTCACCATTTCATCCTTTGACACGCTCGATGGCCGCTGGATGTAGCGCCACCACTTGGGTGTCTCGGCCCTTGTGTGTCTTTCACGGAATCAGGACTGCTCTGTGGTAGAAACATTTGGCAACAAGAGCGGTGCCAATGGTCATTTGTCTTTTTGCCGGGATCTTACCACTCTGAATGGTGGTTGTGTGGGGCTGCGTGGGTGGTGGGAGGGTGATGGTGTTACTGGCGTGATTGTGGCGTCTGTGCTTCTTTGTGTCGGTGGTTGCGCTTTGGCGGGGATTTTCTGTGGCCGGATGTCTCTGCGTGTCACTGTGTTTATTTGCTGTTGTATCTGCTTCCTTCTTCACCTCTGACCAAGCAGTTAGAGATAATTTGGCTTGACCAGCACAACTATCGTTTCAAGGTGTTAGGGATTACTTGCAGTAGTAGGATTAGCAGCAGTTGGATAACGATTTTGATGGATCGTGTTACTAAATTTGCCACCCGTAGAAAAGCATTTGCGAAGCAGGAGTTATGGTCGACGGGGCGAGTGCGACACAGTACGACAGTCCTGTTGGTACCTGTCTGGGTCTGTGGATGTGGTCTGCGGTGGGTGCGTGTCCGCGCGGCCGGCACTGTGTGCGGCGCAGGGTCATTGCGGCTGTGCGTGTGGCGCTGCTTTTTGTGTTGGCGCTGGTTGCGGCGGCGGCGTGGATGCCCGCAGTGCATGCGGTGGTGTTGCGACTGCGGGGCGGCACGGTGGACAGAGCCATCACGGTTGGTCGCGCCGTGGACACGGTGCTGATGGACGGCGTGTGCATCACGAACGGCGTGGCTGTGGTTTTCGACGTTGCGGCGATGCTTCCCGGTGCGCTGCGCATCGAATTGAGGAACTGCGTGTGCGACAGCGGTGCGCAACTCTACGTGCGGGGCTACAGCGGCGAGCCGGCGAGTGACCGGAGCCTGGAGGTGAGCGTGAGCGGGCTGTCCGGCGGCTACTGCTCGCTTGTGTTTGCGCACAACCTGCCGGAATACACGAACGTGACGGTCCGTGACTCGACGATTGTGACGGCGGGGCCGATGCGCTACTCTCAACTGAGCGGGCTGACGGACGCGGTGGCGTCGCCGCTTGTGCTGCACGCGACGTCGCTGTTGCAGACGCAGCTGCATGTGAGCAGCACCGTGCTGAGGTCGTTGCACGCGGGCGGGTCGGCGGTGTACGTTGGCGGCGACGTGGACCTGCTGTCGAGCGCGGTGGTGCTTGACGGCGTGTTGCTGGAGGCGTCGGGTGGTCCAACCGCGTTCGCGATGCATGTGGCGTCCTCGTCGCGTCTCAGTCTGCGGAGCCATTCGGTGTTCTCAGTGACGAACGTGTCGGTTGAGAGCAGCGGCGGCGGCATTGTGCTCGGAGAGCGCCTCGCGGTGGTTGATTCGGTGCTGCGCTTCGCGGGCGTCGAGGGGTCTGTCGCGTCGTCGCTGGTGCGCTGCGACGGTGGGACGATCGGTGCCGGCGGGTGGCTGGACCTGCACGACGTGTGGGCGGTGGGCGAGGCGTCGTCAGTGGCGTCGCTGTCGGGGGTGACGCTGAGCGGCGGCGCCGTGTCGATTGCGCGCTGCACTGCCACCGGCACTACGCTTGTCTCCGGGCTGAAGATCATGAGCGGCGCCGTGTCGGTGCAGTGCAACCGTGCTGGCGGCCGGGTGCTGCAGAGCAGCGGCGACTACCGCATGGCCGGCCTGCCCTCCGTGAGTGTGTTGCCGTGCGACGGCTGTGCGGCAGCGCTGGCGTGCTTCGATGCGCTGACCGCGTCGTTCTCCGACTGCGTGTGCAGCTACCGTGCCGGCGGCGTGGGCGAGGCGTGCCTGCCGTTCGACGTGCCGCCTGCAAGGGCCGGCGGTGGTGGCGGCGCGGAGGGCTGCGTGAGCGGCGTGACGCTGACGGAGTCGGTGACGGTTGGCGGCGGGCAGGCGACGGCGTGCTTCGACTCGGTGGTGTTCAGCGGACCGATCACTGTGGCGGTGGACCTGCGCACGATGGACGTGTTCGCTGACGCGCTGAACGTGACGCTGCGCCACTGCGTGCTTGCGGGCGGCGCGCAGCTGCGGATTGGTGGTCTCAGCGAGAGCACGGCGCACCTGATGCCCCGGGCCCTCGTCAACATGACGAATGTGACGTCGCTGGAGGGCACGATCGTGCTGCATGGCGCGATGCCGTTGCACTCGAGTGTGCTGCTGGCGAACTCAACGCTGCGCGCGACGGTTGGCGGGTCGCAGTACGTGCCGACGACCCCTGGCCACGAGGAATCCCGGTACGGCCCCGCGCTAGTCCTGGACGGCGTCCGGCTACTGTCAACGCGGTTTGTCATGACGCGGTCGACGCTGGTGTGTGGCGGGGGTTCGTGCGCTGCGATCCTCGTGGAGCGCGGCCTCGGCGCGAACCTGTCCAGCGTCTTCTACATGGACAACTGCGCTGTCAATTCGCAGATGCATGTGATGTACGCTCTTGCGTCGGACCTGCGTGTCAGCGGCGGCTCCGTGTTCTCCATACAGAACAGCTCGTGGATTGCACCGAGCACCGAATACGACAAAGCCGCGTGTGTGTTCAAGGATGTTGTTGTGGATGGAGGCAGCGTGCTGCAGATTGTGTCCAGCACTTTCCGTCTCGGCTTTGCCATGCTCATGGCAAACACGCTGACCGTGACCGGCGGCAGCTGGCTGGTGCACCGCAACAACGAGTTTCGCACCGCCTACGTTGTGTACGTGGTCAACGGGAACGGCGTGGCGTTCCGCGATCGGAGTGTGTGGTCGATACTTTACAACAGCTTCACGTACGGCTCGTACTCGTCATCCATTGCACACATGACAAGCAACTGGCCACCGCCATCCGACGCGCGCCCGATCATCTATGGCGTGTGCAACGAGGCAATGGGCTCTCCTGTGACGGATTACAAAGACGACCTCAATATTGGGGTGCCCGTGACGGTGTTGGACTGTGGTGCGTGCACCATGGATGCTGTGTGCTTTGCAGCGAGGACGAGCAGCATCAGCGGCTGTGAGTGTGTGTGTGCTGCTGGCGGCTACGGTGGCACGTGTCTGCCAGCTGCGGTTCCAGACGGTCTTGGGCCGTTCCCCGATGCAACCGACACGGAGGTCCGCTGCGTGCACGGTGGCAGCATCAGCTCTTTGGACGTTCCTGATCCCGGTGTGCGTGGCCTGTGCTTCGTCAACGTGACCTTCACTGCCGCGATTGTGCTGGACCTGTCGCATTTTGACGCGCCACAGCAGACACTCAACATCACGCTGCTGCAGTGCGTCCTCATGGGCCTGTCGGTCAAGGGGAGTGATGCACGCGCGCACTTGAACGTGACATCCTCGTTGATGGATTTTGGTGCATTGGAGTTTAAGGGTGATTTTGGGGCGAGCTCCCAGATACTGGTGGCGGGTAGTACGCTTGTGACGACGTCGAGCCCGGGCATCCTTTTTAGTCCTTTTTTCAGTGCGAACTCGACGCTGCTGCTACTCGACAACCGCACCGAGGGAAATATTTACTCACTAATTTTTTTAGTGTTGTTGTTGATGGTAGCGGGATCATTGTGAAGGGAAATATGCTGATGACAACGGATAATAGACACCGTAGGGGATCAGCCGTTTATTTTCCCGCTGTTGATGTGAGGAACGGCGGCTGCTTTGACGTTGAGAACAACACGATGAGAGCGGCCATTGGCATCGAACTGTTTTCGCATGCCACCGTGAGATCCGCGGGGATGCTGCGAGTGGCGGACTGTACATTTGCTGGCAGCAAGAGGGTCGTGAATTGCGGGCTGTTGTACTTGGACGGCTCTTTGACTCTCGAGGGTGGTGCGCAGTGGCGTGTGGAGGGCAACAACGTGAGCGCAGCCTCAGTGATAGGTGTGCCACTTCCCACGCACAAAATACGTCTGTCGGGCAGCAGCACCACCGTGGCACTTGCAAACAACCGTCAGTTAGACGATAGTTATTCCTTTGCTGATCTGGCTCTGCCGAGCATGGTCAAGAAGCCACCCGCACGGTTTGTCGTTGGGTGCAACCTTCAGGACGGTGAGGAGGTGTCGTACGACGGTGTGTTTCCGGAGGTAGTGGTGGTGTTTGGGTGCGGCACATGCAACGATGATGCGGCGTGCTACATGCCTGGGACGGAGTCGGTGGACCGCAGCTCGTGCTCGTGCAGCTGCAAGGACGGATGGCATGGCGCGTCGTGTCTTCCCCTCGAGGTGCCCGACACGGTTGTGCCGCCCGTAGCGGAGAGAGCCGTCGACGGCGAAACGAGCTGCGTGGTGAACCAGACGCTGACGAACCTCACGCTGAACATGTGGAAGACGCACCACTGCTACGTGGGTGTGACATTCAGCGGCGTGGGTGCTGCGCTGACGTTCTCCCTCAACAGTATGCCGCTGCATCTCCCCATCAACATCACGCTCACTGGGTGCACATTCCGTGAGGGTGCCGCGCTGCATTTTGTTGGGGGTGTTGAGGCGGCCGAGACAGCTGGCGTCCTTATCCGCGTGGGCCGGACGGTGATGCGGTCCTCTGTTGTTGTGTTTGCACCTGCCCTTCCGCAGCACTGCGACATCGCCGTCACGGAGGTTGATGCGGTGCAGTCCTCCGAGGTCTATCTGCTGGACACCAGGAGGAACAAGCTTAGCGTGGTGATGCTGGACGAAGTTTTGTTGAATGCTTCCTCGCTGTTGATCAGCAACGTCAAGGCGCATGCAACGAAGTATGGTGGGTTCGGTTTGTATTCTATTGGGACGCTGACGCTGGTGGGTGGCAGCTCACTGTACGTGCGGTACTGCAGCTTCGATGGATACGCACACCTATTCCACGTGCCTATGCCCAGTATCCGCAATCACTCTGTTTTTGCACTTCTCAACAACACAATGTCCTCCGGGACAAGCCTCCTGTATCAGCACCACAGATTCAGCGTGTCGGAACACAGCGTGTTGCGCGTGGTGGGGAACAGCGGCTCCGTGCGCTACGCCATCTGTAACGATGACTTGTGGACTGCCGAGGAGTCAAGCTGGTTGGATTGGCGCGACAACGACGTGGAAGTGGGTGCGGTGTTTCACGAAACCGAATCCACTTTTGTGAGCATTGACAGCAGCAGTGTGGTGACGCTGACGGGCTGCACGATGGGCTCGACGGGGTTGTCGGGGCCTTTGCTGTCGCAGGCTGACGCCGGCTACCGGTTCGTTGCTGGGTGCCTGACGGTCGCGGGACGGGAGGTGACGGCGGCGGCAGAACTGGAGCTGAACGGCATCACCAACGTGACGACGGTTGCCGCGTGCGGGGAGTGCACGAAGGACGGCGACTGCTTCGCTCCGCTGACGACGGCGGTCATTGAATGCAAGTGCCAGTGTGCTGCTGGAGGGCACGGCGATGTGTGTGTCCCGGCGCCTGTGCCTGCTGGCCCGCCGCCACCACCACCACCGCCACCGCCACCGCCGCCACCACCCACGCCGCCACCGCCGCCGTTTGGTGAGTGCATCAGCGACATGGTGTACCCCGAGGTGGCGCAGGCAGTGGGCAGCGGGCTGTCGTGGCTGTGCTACCGCAACGTGACGTTCAGCGGGGGCGGCATGAGCCTGACGGTGCTGGTTGGGGCGATGACGGGCGACGTGGCGAATGTCACGTTCGATGGATGCACGTGGAGGGACGGTGCCGTGCTGGCGCTGTTGGGCAACGCGTACGCCGCTGTAGGGTCGCTGAACATCGTCGTCACCGGCAACACGTTCCGTGACGCGCTGCTCAGTCCGGAGGGTGTGTTTCCACCGCACACGAACATCACGATCAGCGGGAACCGCTTCACTGTCACAAGGCTGATCTCTCGGTCGGGTTTGGTCATTGACAGCCCGTCGTGTGTTGCGATGAATGAACTGGCGATCAGCAATGACTCCGCGGTGGTGCTCAGTGGCAATGTGTTTCAGAGCGTGACGGCATCGTCAAGCGTCATTTACTTTGTTGAATCTTCGCTGAGGGTGTCGTGGCACTCCGTGTTTGCTGTGATGGGCAACACTTTTCATATGGCTGGAGCTAACGGTACGCTGATATATATTGAAGGTTTTAGCCAGTCCTTGTCGCTGAGTGTACTGAACAACTCTGCCGTGGTGGTCCGAGGCAATGGTGTTTCGAGGCCGGTGAACTACTTTATTGTATTCCTTTGGTCCTTACGTGTGGAGTCCCAATCATCGGTTGTGTTTCAGGGCAATTACATGCAGGGAAGCTTGGTTGTGTTTTACTCAGTTTTTTCTTTTTACATCTACTACAACTCCTGGCTGCAGTTGAGCGGCAACCTCTGCCGTGAATCCCCATCGGAAGCGTTTGCTTTTCTTTATCCCAAAGTGAATCTCCGCGACTCCACGGTGTCTGTTTCTGGCAACCGATTCATGTCCAGCACGGTCTCGCCAACAGTGCTGCTGATACCCAAAAGTTCCCGCGATCTCACAAACGGAGCGATTGTTGCCGCGTGCAACACTGTGAACGGCGGGGAGGAGGCGAACTACGTTATTCCTTCCATGTACAATGCCACCATTTTGACCTGCAGCGGCCCATGCACCCTCGCGGCGTCGTGCTTCCCCGCGTACACAACGACGGCCTCGAGTGATGGCTGCGCCTGCAGGTGCGCGGAGGGCGGCCACGGCGATGCGTGTCTGCCCGTTGCTGTTCCCGAGCCACCGAGTACCGACGGCGCCGACTGGTGCGTGCGGGACGTGCGTGTGGATATGGAGCTGAACGCCGGTTTCGGGACGTCGGTGGCGTGCTACGTTGGTGTGATCTTTGCGGCGGACGTCGTGGTGGACGTGGAGTCGATGTCGGGGAGCGTGCGCAACGTGACGCTGGCGAACTGCACGTTTGTGGGTGGAGCGAGCCTGTACGTTGTTGGGTGGCGGTCCGACCAGACTGCTGGCCAGCGCGCCGATGTGTTGATCAGCGGGCTTGAGTCGCGCTCTGGCGGCGGCGTGGTGGTGGCTAACCGATTTCCGCCGGGCTCGCGCGTCACTGTGATGGACTCGGTGCTGATTGCAGAGAAGCGTGTTGTGTACCGCGGCGCCTACGACCTTGGCGACGCGTCCGCGTGCCTTGTGTTGCACAACGTGAACCTGGCTGGGAGTGTGTTGACCATTGCGCGCACGCATGTGGCGGCTGTGTTCCGCGACGCTGTTGGCGTGTTGATTGTTGGCGGCGTGGCGCTGTCGTCGCGCGGTGCGCTGTACGTGGACGGGCTGTCGGTGCAGACGGCGCTGGGGCTGTGCGTGTCGGTGGAGGGCGGTGTTGCGGTCAGCGGCGGCTCCGTGGTGGCGTTTGTTGACAGCGACTTCCTGCTGTGCAAGCACGCGGTGTCTGTGCGTGGGGCTGTGAGCGTGTCGGCCTCCGCTGTGGCGCTTGTGCGGAGCGAATTCTCTTCGACGGAGGACTACGCGGTGGCGTTTCATTCGACGGTGAGTCTGGCCGGCGGGTCGATGTTGCTGGTGAAGGGCAACGTGCACGACGGCGTCTCGAGGGAGATGCTCTACGCCGCTGGTGCCGTGACCGCTGCTGGGAGCACGCTGAGCTTTGTGCGCAACCGAGCGCTGCTGCCGCGGATGCTGTCGCTGAGCCTGTCGCTTTCGGCTGGGGCGCATTTGAGGGTTGCGTGCAGCGACGCTGGTGGACGTGTTCTGTCGACGGCGGAGGAGTACGCAGCGGCTGGTTTTGGCGACGCTGGGAGCATCGACGTTGTTGGGTGCGACGCCTGCGACAGGGACACGCACTGCTACGCTCCCGGGACGGCCTCTGCGAGCATGACGGACGGTGTGTGCGTGTGCGCGTGCGGCAGTGTCGGGCACGGCGAGGTGTGCGTGCCTGTGGGTGCTCTCGCACTGCCGCCCGCCGTGGGCACTGCGTCGAGTGTGTTCGTCCGCGAGGGCGTGACGGTGCGGTCGGTGTTTGTTGTGCCTGCCGGCGCGAGCGAGGTGACGCTGCGCCACGTTGTGCTGGACGGCGTGAGTCCGGTGCTCTACGTGCCGTGGATGGCGCGGGACGGCGTGCGGATCGTTGTGCAGAACGTGTCGCTGCTGAACGGTGCTGTGCTGTACGTGATGGGCGGTGGAGCGTTGCGCGGTGCGGGTGCGGCGGGGAGTGACGAGAGCGGGCCGGTGGAGCTGTCGGTGTGCGATGTGGAGGCGCTGAACGGTGCGCTTGTGCTGGCCGGCACGTTTCCCGCGGGGTCCGTGCTGACGGTGACGGACTCCTTGCTGGTTGCCGCGAGGTCGACGCCGCTTGTGTATCTTCCCGGCTCGCGGTCCTCGCCGTACGCACCGGTGCTGGTGTTGTCGGGTCTGCGGCTTGTGCAGTCCGTGCTGGTTGTGTCCGGCGTGGCCCTCGTGACCGTGATGACTGGTGGGCGGACGGTGGTGGTGGACGGCGCCGTGCTGGAGCTTCTCGGTGGCGGTGTCGCGCTGGACGCGGCTGTGTTCGATGGCGACTATGCGTTGTACGCGAGTGGGCGCGTGGTTGCGTCGGGGGGCGCTGTGCTGCGCGTGTCGGGGAGCCAGGTGTACGCCGCGCATGGGCTGGTGTTTGGCAGCGGTGTGGTGGCCAACGCGTCTGCCGTCGTGGTGAATGACAACGCCGGTGCGCCGACCGATGGCGCGCTGCTGGTGCTGCGGGGGTCGGCGTCGTTTGTGTCCGGGTCGTGGCTGTCGGTGCGCGGCAACAGCATCAGCGGCAGGCTCCTTTCGCTGCCGTCGTACCCGCGCAGTGCGGAGCTCGCGCAGAGCACGCTGACGCTCCAGGGGAACGCCGTCAGTGGGCCCGTCGTGATGTACGGCACCGTTGCGCTCGGAGGCGCCGGCCGAAGGTTCGTCGTGGGGTGCCTGACGCTCAACGGGCAGGCGCTGCAGCCGATGGGCTACAGGTCCGCCGGCATCATCGGGGACTTCCGCCCCGTGGCGTGTGGCGTGTGTGACGCCGACGTGAGCTGCTTTGCTGCTGCGACGAGGGCGATGTCGGAGTCTTGCGGCTGCCGCTGTGCTGAGGGCGGGTACGGGCTCGACTGCCTGCCGGTGTACCTGCCGCACGTGGACGGGTGCAACCGCACGCCTGGCATGCCGCAGCTGAGCCACACGGCGACGCTGACGGAGAAGCGCAGCCTGACACCGACGTGGACGGCGACGCCGAGTCTGAGCGCGACGCACTACAGTCCGACGCATTACGGGCCGACGGAGACCCTGCAGGTGACGGAGACGGTGGCGCTGTCGCCCACGCGGACCCCGACAGTTTCGGTGAGCAGCACGCTGTGGTGGAGCGACGTGGCGTGCCCGACGCTTGCCGTGACGACGACGGCGGCTGGTGGGAGCCTGACGCAGAACGACATTCGCGGCGGTGGGAGCGTCGTCCCGACGTGGCTGATGGTGGCGCTGCCGCCGCCGTTTCGGTGGGCACGCGACCCGCAGCTTGGCACGCACCTGAGCTTTGTGCCGGTGTCGACCTTGCAGCCGAGCGGGTTTGGTAGTCCGTGAGGAGCGATGCTGAGCAACGCGACGTGGGTGCGCAACGCGACGAATCCGTCCACCGTCCTGGAGCTGGCTGTGCCCGTGCACCGCGGTTACTTCATTGCTGTCGACGAGACGATAGTCATTCGCTGCGACGCTGTGGCGGTGTTTGGCGGCTGCAAGGGTGTGCTTCTTGGGTCCTTCACGATCAGGTCGAACACGCTGCCCGCCGCTGCCAGCGCCCTCTCGGCGATCACCGGCGTTGTTGCGGGTGCGGCGGCTGTTGCCGTGGTGGTGACCGGCGGGCTGGGCTCCATCCTGGAGATGCAGGCACTCGGCGTGTTCGCGAGGATGCCATGCACCTCGGCGCAGGAGCGTGCGAGCACCGTTGCGCTGCCGTACTTCCTGTCGGTGTTCGCTGCCCTTGACCCGCTGTGGATGGTGGCGGGCAACGCGCTGCTCGCCGCTGTGTTTGGGTGCGTGCACTGCGGTGTGACGGCCGCATTCCAGCGGTGGCGCGGCGTGGACGCGGCGAGTGCGTGGGCTGCGATGCGCTTCCCGAGCATGACGTACGTCGTGGCGCACGCGATGCACCTCGGCATCTTCTTCGACTCGGTGCTCGCACTGGCGATGCCCGGCGCCCGCGTGCAGCACTACGTGATTGGTGTCGTTGGCGTGCTGTACGGAGTGGCGTTCCCTGCTGGCGTGTGCTACTTTATTGCTTGCCGCACGGGCGCGAGCTTCGAGAGGTACTGGCAGTTTTCGAGGAAGCCGCTGCACGAGCGCGTGCTGTACCCCGTCGGGTATTGGTGCCCCGCGGCGCAGCAGCGGATGTACGGCGGCATGCTGACGAACATGAGGGGCAGCCACGTGTACTGGTGCGTGTTCCAGCTGTCGGTGCTGTGTGTGGTGGGCCTGATTGCGGCTGTGCACCCGCCCGCGGGAGGCTGCCACGTCCAGTACTTCTGCATGGCTGCTGTGCTGCTTGCGGGTGCGGGTGTGGTTGCCTTCACGAACATGATGCGCTCGGCCTTCCTGACGGTGATGCACACTGCGAGCTTTGTGCTCCTTGCGGCGCTGTGCCTGATCAGCGCGGCCAACCACCTTGCGCCGAGCGACGGCGGTGCGAGGGCGTACGCGGCTATCGTGCTGCTGCTGACCACTGTGGTGCTTGCGGCCACTGTGTACAGCGTCGTTGTGTGGTACGCGGAGGACCGCCACTGGCAGGAGCTGCGCGAGCCTCGGCGTGGAGGGCTAGAGGCGCTGCTGCGCGATGACGAGGAGATCGACGAGGAGACGCGGAAGCCCCACGAAATGACGTCATTGTCGTACGCCTCAGGCACCACCGTTGCGTCGTCGTACCGACCACCCGCACCGCCGTAGCAGCCCATGGCTGATGACACCCGCTCAGACGCCCTGAGCCTGCTTGACCGTGCATCGAGTGCAAGCTGCAAAATTGATCACGCCCTCCTGTGACGTGCAACACGTAGAATTGATAGGTTTACAGTGCTGGTTGATGGGGGGGGGGGGGCGCAGGGCCACGGATTTGCTGCGCACCACGGCCATCTATCGTTAACAGCACAAACAGCGTCGCTCTTCATTTTTTTTGATTTGTTTCTGTTTTTTGCGACTGAGCTTGTGACTTTCTTTCGTTCCACGATGACTGCGTGGGAGGAGCTTCGGTTCGGTCGCCAGTTCACTGTGTCTTTTTTGGGTTTCTTCTATTTTTTGCTGAAATTTACGTGTTTTTCTTCCTGCCGCGTAACCGAACTCACCTTTTGCTGTCACACTGTGTGGATGACTCTCTTGCTGTGGCTGTCAGTCATGTCTGTGGGTATTCTCCCTTTCTTTCTTTCTTTATTCTATTCCCTTTTTTTTTATTTTTGTTTAGTGTTCAGCTTTAACTCAATCCAACTACGAAGACAAGGAGAAACAATGCCTGGAAAGCGCAAGAGAGTGCAGGGTGACGATAATGCCGAGTGTCGGGCATATACTTTGCCGCAGGGAGATCGTCAGACGAGAGCAAGGCTGTCGTCCAATGACGAGACGGATCAACCCGCTGCGACTTGTAGAAGAGTTGAGGAAACGCAGCGAACAAAGTGGACTCTTGACAGTTGGCTGCGTCAAGTACTGCTGGAGGAAAAGAAACGCACCATGGAAATGCCGCTGAATGATTTCCTTCGGAATTATTTTGACGGCAGGGGCGTTGGGGAATTCAATGCTTGGGTCCATATGGAGGAATTTTTAATTCGCCCCACGAAGTTCATCAAAGACGAGGTGTTATTGGACACAATAAAGGCATCGCCGTCATACCAAGAGCTGAAAAAAGAGCGTGATGATTTTTACATGCTATTGGGGGTTTCAAATAAGCTTACAGGCGAACGTCTTTTTACTCTCAGGCATTGGAGGGACTTTAAAAAAAAGGATACGGTCATTCCTCTTGCAAGGGCACAAATAAACAAAGCCTACTCTCAGATACTGAGAGTAGAGAGGTGGGAAGCAGAAGAAAAGGCAAGACGAGAACGACAAGAACTGGTATTTACCATTCACACTAGGACTGATGATGCGGTGTTTAAGGGAAGGGCTCGCGTGAATAAAATGAAGCTGAATGACTTTCTTACGATGGAATTGGACGGCAGGGGCGCTATGGACGCCAATCGGGATGTCTTGCTGGAGGAGTTTTTTAAGGACTCCAAGAAGTATATTGAAGATGCGGGAGTATTGGGCGAAATACAGGCATCGGATCGTTATAAGAGGATGGAGAGGGCTGTACAGGATGAAATGGATATGGAAGAGGATTTACTCAGGCTTTACGAGAAGGACATTTACAATCTACTGAGGTGGTTAGTGGCTTCTGCGGAGGTAAAGGCAAGCGTTCATGGTACCACCAAACAGTTTTTGGATGCAGCCGCCGAGGAAGCGAGGAACCCAAAGAAGTCGAGCGCACCGAGATACCTGGAGGGAGTTTACGGGTCTGTGTACAATGCGAGGTGGAGCCATGTTGTGGAAGTCCCTGACGGCGAGGGGACGAGAATGGAAGTGAAGGAGGGGGAACCACCGCAGTCATGGACGTACAAGGCAGTTGGCAACACTCTTGAAAAGGATGACGGTGTGCAGCAATCCGGTGCACCGCGTTCCAGGCTGATGGTGCTCGCCTCGGAGAAGGGATGGCCGTACTCGTGGAAATGGAAGGAGAATAAATCCACTCGTGACTGCCATGTGAACTGTGAGGTGGAGCGAGTGTGGCAGATCGTCAAGGGCGATGTAACCGAATGGTTCAGTCCTCACGTTGAGAAGCACTTTAAGCCCAAGCAGCATCTGTTGATTGGGACGCCCGGGATCGGGAAATCGGTGGCTGCCGGCTCGTACCTCCTTTACCAGCTGCTGCACTACGATGCGGAGAAACTCCAAGTGGTTGCGTACAGTTTTGGTGGAAGTACGACGTACGTGTTTAACAAGACCATCCAAACGGTGACAAGATACCTGGGTGGTGAAGCATCCAGGAATGTTTTGCATGATTTGCGGCGTTTGAAGATGAAAGGGTATGTTATCTACGATGTGACAGAGAAAGGGATGCCAGCGAGTTGTTTTTCGCCTTTTAATGAATGGGGCATGATTGTCTTGTCATCGCCAAACGTGCGCAACTATGAAAAATGGGAGACGCAATTAAGAGCCGAGCGAATCATCATGAATTGCCCCGATGAGATGGATGTGAAGGCGATGTGTGCGTGGATAAATCGCGATGGCACTGCAGAGAAACAAGCGGAATACTGGAAGATGCTCAAAGAACGCATGGATAAAGTGGGGCCGATTCCACGTTACATCTTTGATGCGAATAAGTTCATTGCACACTCTGCTGCCATTGAGGATGCCTTGGATGGGATCAATTCCCGGGATGGTGAAGAGCACTTTACACATGGGGGAGTGAGACTGTGGTATTCTGAGGATCCGTCTCAAAAGCTCGTGAGGGTTGTCCGAGCAAGAGGAGAAGTCGGTGCAGAGGTATTTCTCAACGCACCGATATCTGTTTGCCTTGGGCGTCGAATACCGCACTATTTTGGGAAACGTGATGAGTGAGAAGGATATTTTTTTCTGTTGCTAGTATTGAGGAAGAGGAATACTCTTTTGTCTGAATGTATGGGAAGGGTTTGGCTTGCGCGCATTAATGTTTTGGGGTGAGTTTGTCAGTGCATTATTGGAGGACGTTAAGGAGCTGAGGCCACCAGCACGTCGTGGAGGACAGTACGCAGTGCCAACGTTAAACCCTCAAGGGCACCCCAACGATTCATATGGATCGGGTTCATTGAAGAATCCTTTTGAGAGGGAAAATTTTAAGTATCGGCTGCTGTGCACACCGGAGACAAAGAACTTTCCGCTGGTGGACGCCTTTTTTTTTTCTGAAGTCAAATCCAATGACGCTGGTTGGGCTACAGATGGCTACGGCGAGTGCGCATCACACGATAACCAGCACTGTGAGGCAGTTCACTGAGTGCCTGGCGGCGTATTTTGATGGTTGGGAGGAATCATCCCGAGACATGTCGTGGGAGATTATTTATTTGCAGCACGCAGACAGCACGCCGATGAATGGCTGGCAGGGACGTGATGTTGTAAATTCCGATAATGTGAGCCGCGCTGAAAACCGAGAGATTGCGGCGTTCTGGGAGGAAGAGGTGCGCCAGTACCAAGTGTCAATATCATCCAGAGACTTTTGAGGAGACGAAGCACTCCGAAGTGTGGAAGAACTGTTGAAATAGGAAAAAATAATTGGGGAAGGGAAGCAATTTTGTTTTCTGGTAAAAAAATATTGTGGGAGTTATATATTTTTTGATAATTTTGTGTGCATACGGTGCAGGTGCACCAGCACCAGGTGACAGTGTTACAAAAAGATGTCAAAAATGTCCAACGCTATCGAACATAACAGTGAAGGAATAAATTAGGGAGGGAGTGGGGTTGTTTGGTTTCTGGTGAAAAACATTGGGTGATTTCTATATAGTATGTTAGTTGTGTGTACGAGGCATAATTGGAGAATTGCCTCGGTATGAGGGAATCATTGCGGCTGGCGGTGTCGCAGTACTACTGCATTGCCCATTTTCTTCTATTGTGTTCGAAAGCCCATCAATAACAGAAGCATCTTTAGGGGATGGACGACGAATACGTTCTATTGAGGAATCAGTGCATTCCGTGTGACCGCATGGAGTGAGGCGCCGCGTCATGGGTGGATGAGGGCCCGCTTCCGCGTGGCTCTTTGGGCGATTGCTGGCTCCGTGTGCGTTGTGTGTTGGCTGCGGGGCTGTGGCCGTATCCCGTTGGCCGTGGGATTGAACTGGAGGCGGTGGCGGTGTGTCGCTTCTCGTTCTTGTCCATTGGTGTGTGACTGCTGGCGGTGTGTGCGTTCGTTGTGTGGAGGGCCGAATCCTCTCGCCCGCGGACTGGCAGCACTGCGATGGTGTGTGTGTGTGAGGGCTGGTGTGGAGTTGCCGGCCAGGGCGAGGGCCGTGGCGGTGCTTTTCGCGCCTGTAGTTTGTTCCTTCCGTGTGTGTTATGCTGCTTCTTGCTTTTCCCCCTCTCACCATTTTCTCCTGTGTTCCTGCGTGGAGTGGCCGCATGCTCACGGGCCATGTTGATCGTGAGTGCCTCTTGACGGCATCCATTCATCTCCCTCCGCCTGTCTCTTTCATTCCCTGTTGGGTGTGAGGCGTGTTGCACCGCGTGAGGGCTGGCCCGCACACACCGACGGCCCGCCGTGACTGGCCGTGTTGCTGCTCTTTTCTGTGGGTGATGGTCCTCCGTGCTGCCCATTCCGGATTGTCTCGTCTCCTGCTCTCTGCGTGGGTGCTCTGCTCTGCTCCCCACGGAAGTGTCTGATGTATTGCCGCTGTTGCTGCTGTACTCTCCACTTCTTGAACACACGCATACACACGTTAGGAAAGAAAACAAGCGCGAATCGCTACTGTGAAATTGTAAGGCACTGAAGGACCAACAACAGCACACACACCGCCCACACACACATATTTATATGCTCCCAATTGTTGCTGCAGTGAAGGCACCCCGCACACGCAACCGTCGCCGCGTGACCGGATCCAGCGGAAGGAGGAGGGAAGGAGAGAGTGAGCGGCAGAGGCCCAACATATCCCGGCTTGTGTTTACTCCCGCGGTGCTGCTCCTTCTTCTCGTCGTGATGATGTGTTGTGCTGCGCCACCTGTGGAGCTGCGACCGCATCGACGGGTGAGAATTAAGTGATTGCGCGGCTGCCGTGGGTGGCCTTTATTTTTGTTTCGGGACGAACGCATTTGGAACCGAAGGGTGGGACTGGTGCAAGTGGAAGGAGGGATTCGTTTGGATCGCTCGCTCTTGTGGGTGTTGGTGGAGTGACGGTTGCCTTTGATGGGGGGTTGCACGATATTTAATGATAGCGATGGGGCACCGAGTGGGCTTTCTCATGCGGATATTGTGGCGTGTTCCATCTTTTTTGCGTGTAATTTGTTGTCCTTTTTTTGGCGAGTTTGATAATGGCCGGAATACACACATCGTTTTGAGCACAGCGTATATAAAGGGTGGTGTAGGCTCCGCGTTCAATCCCACGACAATTGAGAGCGGCAATAGGGCGTTTCTTCGTGCGGGAAGCTAGCAAAAGTTTGGTACGAATGGTGGGTTCAATTGGGCGTTGAGGGACCGTGATGTTCAACTGGTTGTGGGTGAATTCACGCAGCCCAATGACGGCAGACGGAGCGAGCTGATCCACTGGTGTGAACCCAAATTGCTGTGATCACAGATCATTCCCGAGACTCACGAACGCGGCGCGAATGGATTGATGGGTTTTGGCGGCTCAGGTGTTTTGAATGGCACGCTTGTGTCCCCGTGATTGCGTATAATGACGAAAAAGACGATTTCTCCGTGATCATCTGTTCGACGGACGGCGGCAGCAGCTGAGTGCTTTCAAGGGGCATTTTTCCTGTGGACTGCATTGACCTTCTCATTGCCGAGTGGGAACAGGGACAACTTCTCGTGATTACTCATTGCTATGGGAGCCGGTACTGCAGAGTGCACGAGTCACGTGACAAGGGGACAATGTGGGTGGAATTACCCGGGGCAATTGCAGGCGTTTGGGCAATTCACAATCGGGTCGTTGGGGCATGAGCTTGCGTGTGGGAGCCATTGTCACTGCGACCGTTGGAGGAAGGAGCGTCGTGCTGTAGGCTCGGAAAGTGGGCTCCCCGTGGTGGGAGAGTGAGGCCCATGTGCTCTACGTTTGGGTGACTGGCAGCAACCGCGTGTTTTGTGTTGGACCGGCTTACATGGACGCTGCTGTGAATAAGCCGATTGCCAACGCCCTGCTGTACTCGGATGATGCGTTGCACCTTGTGGGAGCGAGGCACAATGAAGAGAAAAGCAGCCTGTTTCCTGCCTTCCCTGACGGAGGAGCTGCGGATGATCACTTCCATCCTCCGCAATTGGGCGGACGTGGACGCTTCCTTCTCCGCGTCGCCCGTAAGTACGGTGGGTCTGGTTGGATATCTGTCCAACGCAGGCACTGCCAACACGTGTATCGACGAGTGCCGTTGCGTGATTGCAAAGGTGACGAACGGCAAGAATGTCACAAATGGGCCTCAATTCACGGGCAACATTGCCCCGTGAACCGTTGGGAGGATAATAATCACTGTGGCTTTGTGAATTACGACTTCGCTCTTGTGGCGACGGTGGCTATTCGCGAGACACACGCAGGCGTCAAGAGTATCCCTTTGATTGGCGCGGAGGAAGCAGGCTGCACTGTGCACTTTTGGCTGTCGCACAGCCATGAAAGGAGTTGGGTGATGTTCAACGCAAACAAACACACCGGCTTTTGGGAGTTGAACAAACAATAACGAGTGGAGCTCACGCTGCAGGACCGGAAACAAGGCCTTCGTATAGATCAATGGTGAGTGTGTGTGTGGGATGCTGAAACGACATCACCATCGGGAAAGGGGCCACGCACGAATTCACACTTTTACATTGGAGGGTATGGAAGCAGTGCAAGCGACACCGGGAGACAAAACAAGTATGTGACAGTGACGAGTGCCTTTTTGTGCAACCGCATATTGACCAGGGAAGAAACCGAAAAAGTTGGTGTCAGCAACCTTGCTCTTCCAGAGTCTCTTTCTGGGAAAATGCTTGAAGGGCCTGATGATCCAGCGGGAACTGGCAGTGGCTCCAAAGATGGAAACGCTTCTCAGCTCACGAACAACACTTTATTGGAGAAGGGCTCTAGTGGCTACGGCACGGTGCGTGTGTGTGTGTGCCTCGGATCTTGTTGCTTCTCCTTCTGGGGCTCTGGGCATTGCAGCTCTTGGCTGTGTGAGACGGTGGGAGTGGAGCCGTGACCCTCCGTGGAAAAGAGTGTGCAGCTCCTCAGGAAGACTCAATGCACTCCGTTGAGGACTTTTTTAATCCCTTTTGTTTTTATCTCTGGATATAATGTGCTCCTGGTGACTTGTTGGAGGGATCAGAACCCCTGCCTTTTTACTATTTTTTAAATTTATTTTTCGTTTGTCGCTAGCTGCACACTTTCATGAGTGACGTGTTTCCCCCTGTTTTATTTGCTTTTTTTGCACCGCACGCGGTGCCGGCCTCATTGCTGTGCAGTCCCGCGGACTGTACAAAACGAGGGGTGGAGTAAGAGGCCGAGTGCCTCATGAAATGTGAGGGATTTTGTGTGGACACGTGGAACACTGCGATCTTTTTTTCTCTCTGTAAGAAACATATGGAGAGGCACAATTCCTGCTGCGCTGAGGGATACATGAAATGAAAGTCCACTGAGGCGATTTTTTTTTTCTTTATTATTATTTATTTATTTATTTCTGCTGAACCTACGCCTTTTTTCTTGGTTTTCTGTATTTGGCAATTCGCTGCGGCTTGTTTTATTATTTGCTGTGTTGAATGCCACTATGTGTCTTTGTGTCCCATTGGGTGTCCCACTGCTAGCTGTGCAGTTGACACTCCTTCATCACTTTTTCTTTTCTGTTAGAAGCATCGATAGTCCGCGACGACGATTGTTCTTGTTCCCCATTGCGATGGTACGAGGGTGACTGGGCGCCCTGATGAGTGCACTCGGAGGGGAGCGGATGGTGTGCGCCGTGCCTCACTGTGAGTGTGGGGCGCCACCCGCCACAACCTGCTGTGAGGCGTAACGCTATTCCTTCGGGGCAGGGGTAAGTAAAGGACTGTGGTGGAATTGGATGCGCTCCGTCTTTCTTGTTGTGGCTGTTTGTGTGTGCTGTTCACATTGCTGTTTTGCGGTACGATGTGGATGGCGGTGCTTCTGCGTGTGCCTTCTTGAATGCACTGTGCGGCGGGATTCTCTTCTCCATGTCCTTGCCCTTTTGTGAGTGGGGGTGAGTGTGGGTGGCTGTCGACCTGCCCCGAGCATTGGGGTCCTCCACACACGTGTGGCTCATCTTGGCAGCCTCTCGCAGCGTCCACGCCTCGTGACAGGGAAAGAGGGAAGAGTGGCGTGATTCCTCCTGCTATAGACCCATCAACTTTTGAGGAGTTGGAGTGAGGCCAAGGGAACAAGCGTTTGTGTCTTTACCTTCTTGCGGGAGGGCGCGCAGACGTTGGTTTCCTTTTGTTAATTTGTTCGGTCACTGTGTCTGTGTTGACGTTATTTATTTATTTTTTTTCCAGGGGCATTTATTGTGCGATTTGTGCGTGTTTGGTGTCCAACGTTTTCAGCACCACCAAATGGGGTGTTGCGCAGGATCGGAATACATGGATGTTCAAGAGCATCGTGTCGCTCGCCCGTAATAACACACACGCACACAGTTTCAGCGCGTCTGATACGTCACGTTCTTCAGACCGTCCAAAATCACTTGTGGGACATCACTTCATTTGTGGCGTCGGGAAAGTGAAGTAAATGGAGAGATATGCCGAGAACGCAATGCCACTCCATAATACCGCAGGCTGGCGGCGACAAGGATCAGAGAGCTTCTACTTAACATTGAGAAGACGGCAGCACTCTGATGATCCGGTTTTGCGCTTTTGGAAATTCTAATGTAGTGTACATCGTGTGGGCCTTTTTGCCGCGGATATGCAGAGGGGTGATGTGAGGTGGAATTATTGTTGAGGGGAACACGGACGCCGCAAAGCCTTTATGGGAGGGATGCGTGCTGTTATTCCGTGCTTCCTGGCCTGCGTTGTCGCACTCATGCTGTGTGTGCGGATGGCCACAGTAGTGGAGCTGAATACGGTTCAATGTGTGTTGCTCACGGGGACTGCGCAACACATGTTTTTTGTTGGGCTTCCCAAAGGAGGGGCGCATCGCCGTTGCGTGATTCCCGCGGCAGTCCATTACCCTGCGACTGTGCATGCCGCCGTCCGCTGCGCCGCTGCAAGCCTTCGCCTTTGTGAGAAATGGGGAGTGTGACTACTGTGGCGGTGGTCGAATGCTCCCGAATTGGCGCTTTTGGTGATTTCACTTAGAGCGCCGAGCAGCGAGGGGCTACACACGCCCAGGAGGTGGGAGTGTGTGCTGCAACCGCACCTGCGATTTGTATTTGGGATGTGACAAGTTTCTTTGGTATTTTTGTTTTTGGTGATATGCGGGGCAGCGGTGTGTTGGCGTGTGCGGGCTGCTCATGGCTGCCGGTGTTGCCTTTCCTGCTGTTCTCCTGCTCCACTCCTTTGCGTGCGACGGACCAAACGTTCTTACGGGCGTGTGGTGGGGTCGCGTTCTTGTTTGGAAAAAAAGCCTTTCACAGGCATAATGAGACTGCCGTCCGTGCCACACGAGGCAGCGGGGAGCTTCCTGGGACTTATTGGCGGGGTGGCGCCGCACCCATGCGGTGTGGTTGATTTGTATTCCGCAATGCACGGTGAGGGGGATGTGCGGTGACAACTTCCTCCAGTGGAGCGACACGAGCAGCACGGGGAGCGGAACGGAGGAGTGGTGGCTGCGTGCTTCCAATTGATACGTGAATGGCGAATGCAATAAGAAAGGCAGCGTGACGACTCTCTTTTGCCATGCACACCGCAAATATTTTCCATAAAGCATGCAAATTGCACTTTTTTATGTTGTGTGGGGAATTACCGTGATGCATCGCTGTTGTGGTGTGTATGATTTGTGCTCCCTGCGTGTGGCCGTTGCTGCACCGAACTTACTTTTTATTTTGTGTGCTTGTGTCAGGGTTTATGTGCCCACGTCCTCCTGCAGAGTGTGTGCGGTGACGGCGGTGCCACACGGGTGCCGGACCGTGGCGAGCGGTATGCGTGAGCGAACCCTCCGTGCGCACCACGTTGTTGTTGTTTGCTCTCATCAACACTGTGCTGGGTGGATGGCACCCACTCGCCGTCGTTGCGGTGTTCCTCGTGCATGTGGTGTGCACCGAATACTGTGCCGTCACACTGTGTGGATGAGTCTCTTGTTGTGGCCTCGATTCATGACTGTGCCTATTGTCTTTTTTTTTCTCATTCCCCTTTTCTGTTTGGTGACCATTGGTTTAGATTTAACTCAATCCAACCAGGAAGGCAAAGAGAAACAATTTCTGGAAGGCCGGAGAGTGTACAAGGCGGCAATGTGGAGAGTCGAGCGCCCACTGTGCCGCAAGGAGATCGTCAGAAGAGAGCGAGGTCGGAATTCCATACTGAGACCGATCAACTCGATGCGACTCGCAGAGGAGTGGAGAAAAGGCAGCAACCGAAGTGGACCCTTGACAGTCGGGTGGAAGATGTACTGCTGGAGGGAAAGGAACGCATCACCAACATGAGGCTGAATGATTTTATTCGGAGGTACATTAATCCCAGTGCAGTTGTTGTTGGATGCAATTTGCCGATGGAGATGTTCCTTTTTGATCTCGATGCTTATGTAAAAGATACGCAGCTTCTCGGCAAAATTTTACTGCTACAGGAATATAAGGTGCTGAAAGATTTTTACAGATTGCATGTAGTAGAGTATATCAGTTCCAAAATACGCCAAACATGACTACTATTAAGGAGCTTTCCGAGTCTCCTTTTGACAAATCGAAAGTGACATTGTCACTTGTGTATGTTTCTGAGCGAAACACATTTGTACAGGTGACTTCAGTTGGAGTAAACGTTGTGAAGGGTGGTAAAGGAGTATATATTATCTGTAAAAATGAATTTGGCATTCAGCATGCAAGTGCGAATGCCAATTTGAGATTACTTGTATTCTCAAGCTCAAGATTGGTATCCGTTGTGGATCTCAATACCCACCATACAAGGGCGTCACTTGAGCTGGAAAACGAAGTTTCATGTTTGGTAATTTCATCTTCGCAGGGTTTTGTAATTGGAGAATGGAGCTCCGGTGCCGTTTGTTTGTATGAAATTCAGGATGGAGAGATTTTTTTGAAGGGTCGCATTTTTTGTTCGGCAACCTCGTGCTCCATGTGTATTTTGTCACACCTTCATACACCACGACTTGTTGTTGGGTTACTGAATGGGTATATTGCGGATATTTCTTTGGAAGCAATGTTGATGGGAAGTGCTGCTCGGTAAACACTTATTAGGATGCAGCCTGTGCAATTGTTTAATTTGGAAAGCCATAATGCAGTTCTTTGCCTTGGAGAAGTACCTCTCATCATCATTCTTTGCGATACGGGCTTTCAACTTACTGGAATTGATTTCAATGATGTTGCGGCGTGCGCTATAATTGAAGGTTCTCACATTTCATCTAAATATATATTTCTTTCTCAGAGTGAAAATTCTCTTGCGTTTGGAAATATTGTGGATCTTAAGAAGTTAAACTCATGTTTTTTGGGCCTGAAAGCCACTGTGACTCGAGTGAAATACATCGCGTGGTGGAACGTCTTTGTGATCTCTGTTCGTCGAAATGAAAAGGATCAGGTCCTTTTATTGATGGGGCATGAGTTGGCGAATTCGTGGGTTCCACAAAATGAACTCTTCTCAATTGAACTCTTGGAAAACGAACGATGTGTTTTTTTGAGACTGTTGTTCTTGGAGGGTCTAACGAATCCCCCAACGGTAATGAGGCGGATAAAGACAAGGCGATACTTTTGGGTACCACCTTTGCGTTTCCGGATGAACAGTTGCCACGGTCAAGTCGATTCATATGGTATTGTGTCGAACAAGGAAAATTAATATCAGAACGACCACAACTACGCCAAATTGGTAGCAAAGATGTTGAAGGGGCACTTCAATGTTGTTGTATTGTTCCAAACTATGTTGGTCGAATAGCCCTTGGAATAAATGGTTGTATAGCGTTGTATAGTTGGAATGCTGCGGATTCTGTTTTTGTGGCCGAGGAAACGATTTGTATCGGTACCATTGTAACACGTGTGTTGCCTATATTTCAAGGGGATGCATCTTACATGGTGGCCTTTGACGCCCGCCATAGTTGCTTTTTTATTCAGGTGGATACTATTCAGGGCAGTCTCGAGATAGTTGCCCGTGACTCCGAGCCGCGGGGAGTTATGGATGGTGCTGTGTTTCAATTGGGCAACATCTACAATATTTGTTTTGGGGATGATTACTACAATTTTTTTTGTCTCTCTCGTGGTGCATCGACTTTGCCGAGTGTCTCAAACGCAACATCGGCTACGGTGTCAAGCGGTAAACTCGAAACAAGTGCACAGTATCATTTGGGAGACATGGTGACAGCAATGCAACTAGGCAGTTTTGCCCCATGTTCTGTTACAAATATTGCTGTTCCTATTCCAACTACACTTATTCCTGGGATTTGCGGCCCCCAAGTCGTTTTTGGAACCTTCCATGGGGCTTTTGGTACGATAACCCCTGTTTCCAATGAAACATATCTTTTCTTAAAGGCTCTGGAGGTTGCTGTCTCATCAGTAGTTCCAGCTTTGGGAGGGTTCGAGCATGTCACGTATCGAGAGGTTCTTCGTGCAGGGCAGGAACGAGGCTATAGTCGCAATGCCTCGTTTGAGAATGTGAACGTCGTGTCATCAGGGGTTTTTGACAAGCGTCGAAAACGCTATCTGTCCAGGTGTGTTTGTAGTGGAGATTTGATTGAGTCCTTTTTAACTTTTTCACAAACTATTCAACAGCGAATACTACGCGAGGCCGAAAGTCGCATTAAAAGCTGCTATTTTTCAATGAATTCCACTCTAGGAGAATTTTTTGAGCACAACGATTTAGACAATAGTTTTGCTGAAAGGAGTGATGCTTACTTGGATGAGTGCAAGACCATAGGTGACTTAAATGCCCTATTCTCTGAAAGCGGATTGCCTACCTTGCCCCTAACACGAGAGGCGGTTAACGAGTTTCTTCAAAATATGCAGCGGATTCACTAAGAAACATTTTAACGTACGAAAGCGAAATTATTGATGATTCTTATTATAATACTTTCTCTGTGTTGTTTTATTCACTTATTTATTATTGTTGTATGAAATTGTTTTTACCTTTTTTCTTTTCCAACTTCTTTTATGCTGTCTTTTCTTTTTTTTTTTGCCTTATAAGTTGTCTTGTCAGATGAAGTACCTTGCCGCTTACGCTCTTGTTGGCTTATCTGGGGGGACCCCTTGAAGTCTGCCGTTGAGGCCGTATTGAAGGCTGCCGGCGTTCCTGTTGATCCTTCTCGCGTGGATGCACTTTTTGCCGAGTTTGCAGGCAAGGACTTTGATACGGTATGCGCTGAAGGCAAATCGAAGCTTGTAGGAGGGGTTGCACGTCCCAATGCTGCCACCGCTTCTGCACCCACTGCCGCTGCCGCCGCCTCTGGTGGTGCCGCCGCGCCTGCTGCAGCTGCGGAAGAGGAGGAGGACGATGACATGGGATTTGGTCTTTTTGACTAAAGACAAATGCTTATTTTATTTTATTTTTGATTTTGTTTCTGTGCTGTCCATGAAGAGGCGCTAGAGTCCTGTGAATAAAATGCGAGAGAGTAAATAAAAGTAGGAACAGTAACTGCTGCACTCAAACGCATGGCAAAAAAGGGTACGCCATTGGGTTGGCCTTTTTTTTTTCCCCCTTTCAAGTTTTGCTCTTATGACCCTTCAGACACGTAGAGACAAGTACGATACAAGTCAGCTGACGCTCTCGTCGTTAGTTGCGCTGTGCGCGGATTGTTCGAGCTTTTGTTTGGAAAGGACCGCGAGAGTTCTGGACAATCAAAGCCGCGCACCAAAAGGATGGGAAAATCAGTTTGCGGCGGTTGCCAAACAACGTCGACAAGAGGACTGTGAACTTTGCGAACGTTACTGCCATCGGGTTTCATCTGTTTGCCCTGCCTCGAAGGATATCGAACGTTTTGAGGCTTTGGGATATAAGGAGGTAGCACGAAGGACTTCCTTAGATGGATTACCCACGGTTCAGCAGATGTCTAGGTGCGAGAACGCTGTTTCGGAGTTCTCAAGAGTTCTTTTTTCACTTGCGCACAAGCCTAGTAAGGTGGCATTTGAAGATGTTGACCCGAAAAGTGGCTTGAAAAAAAGTGAGGAAGGTGGTGATGGTGAGCCAACCGAGCTTCATAAAAAGGTACTTAGTGGTGGATCAATAGATGATGCCATCCTGCAGCGTTGGAGCACTGCTAGGAAGGGACGAGCCGAAATGGAGGAGATGGGAGTGCTTCGAAGTGCGGAAGAGACCGCATCGCTCAGGCAGGAACTTGGGCGTCAGAGGTCCGAAGAGTACACTAAGACAGGGGGGACGACTCCGAAGTGGTGAGCAAGCACGAAGAAACACAAACAAGCAAAACACAACAAGAACAACAAGTTTTATTTTATTTTATTTTATTTCTCTCTCTCTCTCTTTTTTTTTTTTTTAATTATTTTTTTTTGGTCGTCTCTTCTATATATTGGTAACAACTCTCTTTTTTCCCATCTCTTTCTATATATAATTTTTTATTTGTTAGTTTTTCTTTACCATGCAGAGTAAAGTTACGCGAGATGTGCGCATAGTTTTTTTTTTATCGATCGATATGATAGCCGGATGTGTGGCGGGAAAGACTTATTTACTTCACGTTAAACGAGGAGACAAGATTCACGCGTCGTCGCCTCCGCTCATTGCAGACGATGGAGGAAAGCTTCACGTGAACTTGTCTCGCATCTTTACGTCAACGCTGCAACGACAGAACGATTGGAAGTACAAGAAGAAGCCACTCAAGGTTCGCATTGAAGAGTTGCGCTCCCATGTTGTGACAAGTTTGTCCTACGACCTGAGCAAGAACATTGTTGAGGAAACTTTTCCGGAGAGAAGGGTGATTATCCGTGAACGGGACGGGTTAACAGAGGTTCATTTAAGACTGAGGGGTGTAAAAGAAAGTCTTTATATCCGGCAACAAGATGTTCAAACTGCTTCCAATGCATCCTCTAGCTCTTACATGCGCGAGCCGAGCACCGCGTCTTTGTTTGGTCCCCACGATTCGTCTGAGGAACATATTAATCATTCAACCACTTCATTTGTGGTTGACGGTTACCTAAGTGTCATTGATAGTTTGACAGAGACTGCAAGCGAGCAAAAGAGCGAGGATATCCATTCTGAGACGAAAGAAACTCAGGCGGATAAAGGAGTCAATAAAAGAAATTTTGACAAGTTTGCTTCAGCCCCTGATACATCTTTACACCCGTTAGTTGCACCCATGCATCGAAAGACGGGGGACGTGTCAAATACAATCAGCAAGGAAAACTTTAAGAATGTTGCTTTTACACTGGGCTCAGATGCGGCTATTTTGAAGAGTAAGGATTTATCCACTCTTAAGCCGTCTTGGAAGAGGAATATTGCTTTTGAAGACCCCGTTCGTGGGGTCATTAGGCAGATTTGTGATGCTGTAAGGTGGTGTGGAGACATTGGTAGGGAGTCTCAAACAGCGAGAGATGCTTCGAATGGAGCTCAATTAGCTCTTGATTTTTATTTAAATCAGGATGGAGAAACCCTAAGTCGCTTTGTTGTTGGTTTTCTGGCTCATGTTGTTGTTGAAGTGTGTCGAGAGACGCGACACATTGGCAACTGGCTTAAACTTTTAACACACGTTATTTACGGATCCATCTTGTACACAAGACATCAATTTAATCCATGTGATGTTGAAGGGGTGTCTATAAGAATTGCAGATCTCAGGGATTTGGATGTCGATACGTTTACAACACGAGGAGAAGCCATCATACAGGATCTTGCGAGAGATTCGAGTGTTCCTGTCGCAACAGACATGTTTTGGTTTGCTGGTTTGGATTACTGTGCCAGCACACTCGCTTTGCTTTGTATTCACCAAATTCAAGGTTTGTGCGACAATTTTGTGACTCTCTTTCCATTTTCAGGAAGAGGTTGCATTTCAATGGAAGAGGGATTGGTTGCAGCAACGGCCATACTTTGCTCACATCTCCATTTACTCTTGTCAACCTTACTTTCTCAGACGGAACAGAAGGAATTAGTCGATATTCGTAACGCTCCTCCACTCTACAGAATAATTCTTGGGGAAATTATCACGATGGTTTTTGATCGTGTGGTAACAGTTATTATTGAATACATGCGCAAAATAGATTGTCTTCCTGATGGCAGTGCGTTTCATATTGCTTTTAAGGCCTTGAAACTCCTCATTTCTTGGGCAAAGGGACATTTTTTGCTTTCCGTGGTCTCTCCAATTCTAATGTCGTTGGTCGTTTATTGTGACTTTGTTCTATTGCCCCAGGGTTTGCTTAAAAATCATGAATATCGCTTGTATCTGGAGAGGTTTCTTCCTTCGTTTGTAGCAGCCAACAATTCGAATGATAAAAAGTCCCGAACGATGGTTTCACCATGTTTATCTAGCAATACAAGCGACACTGTTGCGTTTTCTTTTTATTCTATTCTGATGGAGTTTACAGAAATGGGATGTAGGGGGACACCTAAAGCTGAGAAGGCCTCTTGGACTCTGGTTGAGGTTTTGAACGGCGACAAGGATGATGCTGCACGGGTTCTCTCAGCTGAAGAGGTGTTTCCCGCAACTGGGTTTAATGGAACAAGGCATAGCCTTTCTGACCCCAGTCTTGTTCTGCCGCTGTTGGCCCAAGAGATAAAGTCCTCTTTCAAATAAGGGCCATGCATGGCGTAAACTGGCAAAAGTACCGCATTTTCATCCGAAGCGAAGAAACGATTAAATAACTAAAAAAAAGAGGGGTTAGGCGCTGGGCGGGGAGGTTTTGTTTTGTTGAAAGGTGATGTCATTTTGGACTATACAGTGTTTCATGAAGTGGGTAAATGACGCAGCTTTTGAATCCTGCGCCTGTACGTACTCACAAAATAAAATATTCTTGACAACGTTCTTGTGGTTCTCATGGGCTTTATTTACTTTGGAGGAATAGATGGAACATCTTGAGAAAATGAATTTCTCCGTTTGCAAATTAGGGAAACAAATGAGGAAAAGCATTTTAAAGAAGAAATAATTATTGCGAAGACTAGGGAAGGTTAACTATAAGAACTCCAGCAGCTTGTGTGTACATGTTTATATACTTTTTATTAGCCTTTTTCATAAGGGGGTGTCGAAGGTTGCTGTTTTTATTTGTTTTCAACACCTGAGGCTTTGCTTCTTCTCATTGTCTTTTGATTGCCAGGTAAATGATGTTTTTTTTTTTTTTTTTTTTTTGGTGGGAAACCGTCTTTCGCCATGCGTGTACATCATTATAATTGTTCCTGTATCTGCAGACACCCTACATTTGAGTGATGGTGAATGACTGGAATAACTGCTGCAGTGGTAACGATGATTGTATGGCTCAGTGTAGAATGTTACGCTGCTCAATGTTTTGCAATGCCCTGCTTTATTTTTTTCACTTTATTCCTCGACATATTTCCTCTTCTCTCCACTTCTTGAACACAGACACACGCTAGGAAAGAAGGAAGACAAGCGCGAATCGCTACTGTGAAATTCGAAGGCTCTGAAAGGACCAACAGCACACACACCGTCCACACACACATATTTGTATGCTCTCACGTGTTGCTGCTGTGAAGGCACCCAACAAACACAACCGTCGCGGCGTGACCGGATCCAGCGGTGGGAGGAGGGAAGGAAGAGAGAGTGAGCCGTAGAGGCTCAACATGTCCCGGTATTTTACTTCCACGGCGCTGCTACTCCTCGTTGTGATGATGTGCTGCGGATGTGGTTGGGCTGCTAACGCAGAAGGGCAGCAGTCAGGGGACGTGCGAATGCCACAACCGGTTGACATTTATGTGCCGATGAAGACGCAGGTGGAACAAAAAAGTGGTTCTGGCAAAAGTGGAATGAGGGATTCATTCGCTGCGCCTTCCCTTGTCCGTGCTGGCGGAGTGATGATTGCATTTGCTGAAGGTCACACCGAGTATAAAGGCTCTCACTATAGATTGAATGTGTTTCCTTCTGATATTGTGGCGGGGTACATCAACGCCGCGGAGACGTGGCCGTTAATTGCCGCCGATAACAATAAGGATAAATGGAGGGTACGCACACTGTTTAGTACAGTGAGTGAAGAGGATCTTTTTGGTGTTGCGTGCAACCCCACAGCGATTGCAAAGGACAATAAAGTGTTTCTACTTGTGGGAAGCCACAATATGTAAAAAAAATGATGGTCGCTAGAATACGGTTGGCTGGGGTATTCAACTGGTTGAGGGTGATGCCACGCACTCCAATGACGGCGTGCAAAGTAAGTTGATCGACTGGGCTGAACCCAAGTCGCTTTCACGGCAGATCCCCAAAGGATTAAAAGCAACCTGTCTGATCTTGATGGTGGCAGTTCAGGCATTGTGATGCAGGGTGGCACACTTGTGTTTACCCTGAGGGCGAGGAATGGGGAAAATCAATCTTTCTCCAGAATCACTTATTCGACGGACAAAGGCAATACCTGGGTGTTCCCAGAGGGCATTTCTCCTGCGAAATGCTTTAACCCCAGCATCACCGAATGAAATAGGAGACAAATTTTTATGATCGTTCAGTGTAAAGATGGCCAGAGTTTGTTTGAGTTGCGTGACATGGGGGCAACGTGGACGAAGGCTATTGGGACACTCTCAGGCGTTTGGACCAATTCACGATTGGGAGTCTTTCGGGAAGACAATTTGCCTGTGGAAGCCCCTATCACCGCGACCATTGAGGGAGTGAAGGTGATGCTGTACAATTGGAAAGGTACTTCTCGGGGGAGAAAAAGGAAAATGTGTTCCATCTTTGGGTCACGGAAAACAACCGCACGTTTTCTTTTGGACCCGTTGCCATGGATAATAACTTTGAACGTTTTTCACGTCCTGCTGTACTCGAATGGTGCGTTGCACATTTTACAGGATGGGATTATTAAAGCAAGCAACACCATTTCACTTGTCCCACTAACGGAGGGGGTACAGATGATCAATTACGTCTTGAAGAGTTGGGCACAGCTGGATTCCTTCTTCTTTGAGTCGTTTACAACCACGGCGGGTCTGGTTGGTTTCCTTTCCAACGCATCGTCCGGAGGTGACACGTGGATCGACGATTACCTTTGCGTGAATGCAATTGTGACGAAGAATGCAATGAAAGCCAAAGATGGGTTTTAATTCACGGGGCTTGGGTCTGGGGCAATATGGCCCGTGAGCAGCCGGGAGCATAATGGGCCGCACACCCTTGTAAGCTGCGATTTCACTATTGTGGCGACGGCGATGATCTAAAATTTTTCGAAGTTGAGCATTCCTCTACCGGGTGCGGGTCTGGATGCACCCGTCAGCACGATCTTCATTGGGCTGTCGCACAATGCAGACAGTAGGTGGGAGACAGTGTTTTACGGCACAAAAAACAGCATCGGGCAGCACTTGGGAGCCTGGGAAAGAATACCAAGTGGCGCTCATGCTGCAGGAAGGCAACAAGGGCTGCATGTACGTGGATGGTGTGATTGTGGGAAGCCCAGAGACGATACGAACACCTGAGAAGCGGGGGTTTGAAATCTCATTCTTCTACATTGGGGGCGACGAGGGAGGCAGCGGCAGCAATGCGACGGTGACGAGCTTCTTTCTGTACGACCGCCCACTGGGTGAAGATGAACTAAAACTGGTCACGAAGAGCGAAGGCTCCGTGTGCGTGTTGCGGGTGCTGCTGCTGGGGCTGTGCGGCCCTCTACGGGGCGTAACGCGGCGGGACCCCTGCCTCCAGTGGGAACAATATGTACCTCTCCACGAACCCTCTGGAATAATTGACGTTTTGCTTGGACGTACCTTTTATTTTATATATTTTTGGTTTGAATATGCCTTTTCCGCCTGTGCAATTCTTTATTTAAAAGCGTGCTCTCCCTCCCGGGACTGCACCGCGAGGTATTCTTTTTTGTTTTATTCTATATGCTTGTTTTTTTTTATATATTGGAATATATTGAGATTGGCGGGATGTCTTTAGTGTTTCCGTCGGCCGATGACACGTGCAGTCGGCATTGAGCTCCACGACGATGGTGCGGTGAAGAAGGGATTAAAGATGTGCAGCAACGCAATGAATGTCCCAATGAAATGTGGGTGTTGTTTGGACACCAGGAGGTTGAACGGCTGACGCAAATATATTTTTACTTTTGCAGGAAGAATATACACGTGTTTTTTTTGTTTTTCTGCATCACCGTGTTATTTTTTCTTTTTTTTTGTGAGCGTGAAAAGATTCTTCAAGGGGACTGTTTTTTGCGTTTTATTTATTTTTGTTTTTTATTTTAAGTTTTTATTTTTTGTTTCTGCAGGCGTATTGTGGGTTGCCGCATTTTGGGCTGCCGTGCCATCTTGAGCTTTGGCTGCCTTCTTTCTTTTCTCTTTGTCTGTCCTGCACCTCCGCTGCGTGTTTTTTTTGTTCCTTCACGTGCGTGGCTCTTTTTTTTTCTTTGCGTGTCTGCAGACACACAACCGCACGGCGTACATGTTGCAGAGCAGATTGATGCTTCTCGTGCACTCGGTGCTGGCAGCTGCTGCATTCCGCGGAAATGAAAAAGAAAGAAGCACTGAGAGTGCGCTGCGGCTCTCATCCTCTGTGGGAATGCTGCACGGAGTGTGGCGGTATTGCTTTGAGGCGCCGCACCATCACGCACGAGGACGTGGCACGGAGTGGAAGTTCTTTTTTTTTTGTCTGCTGTTGTGGGTGTGGGCGCGGCCGCGTCGGACTTGTCGGCACGATGACCGCAGTGTGTGGCTGTCACTCTGTTGTCTCGAGAGATATGCTGCGACGCTTTCACGTGTGTGTTGCTTCGGGGACTATTTACCGGTGGCTGTGCGATTGCCGAGTGGAGGGAAAGGAGTGGAGGGAAGTACGTGAGCGCCGCGGTCAGGAGTCGCGCTGTGTGTCTTGCCGCGGAGGGCACTGCCCACCCAGCCCAGCACCGCTCCTGCCGGACATCCTCTATCACACTGCAGCATCGTAGTCGACGCCACCAGCACGCAGCGAGGCAGTGGATGCCGCCGCCGCCACGAGTGCGACCGGAAGGGGACACGTCCGCTGTTACGTTCCGAGGGGTCACACCATGTGGCACAGTGGCGTGCCCAAAACCTCCTCGCGGAGCCCGCACACGACACCGGGCACTGGATGCGGAGTGTTTGCGTCGTGGAAGACACTGCGGTGGAGTTTTTCCTCCCTCCAGGTGGACGGACGCCTGATTTTACTCTTTTTCCCACCCAGGCGGATGGCTGCGCGGTGAAATCAAAACAAGGCATTTGCTCTCACCATGGAGGGGCAATATCTGTGGTGCTATGCATTGGGAATGTAGATGACAAATGCAATATTGAAGGCAGCGTCACGGCACTCTTTTGTACTGTGCAAATTGCAGAAATTTTCGATTAAAAATATATACATATATACATATATTTTCCCTGTGAAAGATTACAGCGATGCATCGCTGTTGTGGCGTGTGTATGATTTGGAGTCCTTGCGTGTGGCCGTGGCTGCACCGAATTCTCCTCCCACTTTTTTGTGTTTGTGTGTGTCAGGGGCGATATGCCCGCACGTCCTCTTGCAGAGTGTGTGCGGTGACGGCGGTGCCACAGGGGTGCGGGACCGTGGCGAGCGGTATGCGTGGACGAACCCTCCGTGCGCACCACGTTATTGTTGTTTGTTCTCATCAACACTGTGCTGGGTGGATGGCACCCACTCGCCGTCGTTGCGGTGGTACCTGTGCATCGAGTACAGTGCCGTCACACCGTGCTTATGGCTCTTGTTGTGGCTGCCAGTCATTTCTGTGACTATTTTCTTTTTTATTCCTCTCTCGTTTGTTGTTCAGTAATCAGCTTTAACTCAATCCAACCAAGAAAACAAAGGGAAGCAATGCCTCCAAAGCGCAATAGAGTGCAAGGTGGCAATGCCAGGAGTCGAGCGTCTGCCGTGCCGCAGGGAGATCGTAGGAGGAGAGCGAGGCCGGAGTCTGAGGATGTCACAGATCAACCCGCCGCGACTCGCAGAAGAGTGGAGGAGGCGCGGCAACCACAGTGGACCATGAGAAGCACCGTAGAGGGCATTCTGCTGGAGGGAAGCACTCTCAAGAGCAACATGGGGCTGAATGAATTCCTTCGGAGCTACTTGGGCGGCACGGCGGCTGTTGATGAAGACCACAACGTGACGATGCAGGCGTTTGTTCGGAGACCCAATGCTTACGTGCAAGACCAGCAGCTTCTTGAAGGGATTATTAATTTAACAGAGTACCAAGAGCTGAAAATAGAGCTGGATAATAGGAAAATACTATTGGAGGCTATTAATAAGCTTCGTCACGAGGGTGTTGTCTCGCTTGAACAATGGAGGGACTATGAAGGAAAGGACACAGTCACTCCTTTTCCAAAGGCAAAAATAAACGCAGTTCTCACTCAGGTACAGAGAGAAGCGAAACGTGAGGCAGAGGAAAGGCTAAGGCGTGAGGAAGAAGAAATGCAAAGACGACTGCAAGAAATGAAATTTACCATTTCCACCACGATCGAAGAAGTACTGTTCAAAGGGGAATTTCGCTACAAGGAAATGAAGCTTAACGATTTTCTTCTGCTGAGATTTGGCGGAAAGGGCGTTGTGGACACAAATGAGAATGTCTTGCTGGAAGAGTTTTTTAAGGAACCGGCGAGGTATATCCACGATGCGGGAGTATTGGGCGAAATAAGGACAACAGGCGCTTATTTGAGGATTGAGGGCGCTGTAAGGGATGAAATGGATAAGGACGAAGATGTATGCAGGCTTAAACAGGCTGGTGTGTCCAATTTACAGAAATGGTCCGAAGCTGCTGAGCAGGTAAAAGAAAGTGTTCATGAGATCACTAAAAGTTTTTTGGATGCAGCCTTTGAGGAAGCGAGTAATCCAACGGCGACGGTTTTGCCGATAAAAATGGAGGGATATTACGAGTCTGTGTACAATGCGAGGTGGCATCATGTTGTGGAAGTTCCTGACGACAACGGAATAGGAATGAAGGTGGAAGAGGGAAAACCGAAACAGTCATGGACGTACAAGGAAGTTGGTGAAACCCTCGAAAAGGATAACGGTATGCAGCAATCCGGTGCAGTACGTTCCAAGCTGATGGTGCTCACCTCGGACAAGGCATGGCCGTACACGTGGAAGGGGGATGAATTCATTCGTGACTGCTATGTGAACTGTGAGGTGGAGCGAGTGTGGCAGATCGTCCTTGACGATCTAACCGAATGGTTCGGCACTCACGTTGAGGAGCACTTTACGCCTGAGCGGCATCTGGTAATTGGGACGCCCGGGATTGGGAAGTCGATGAATGCCGGTTCGTACCTCCTGTATCAGCTACTGCAGTGCGATGTCGAGAAACTCCCTGTGGTTCTGTACGTTATTGGAAATGAAGCATTCTTTTTTGAAAAGACCACCCAAACGGTGACAAAGTACATGGATGAGTTCAGTATTGACCGTGTTCTTGCTTCCCTGTTTCTCCGTGGGGTGAATGCGTATGTTATCTACGACGTGGCAAAAGAGGGCCGTAAACCGTATGAGATTTCTAATTCTCGCTTATGGGGCATGATTGTGGTGACATCGCCAAACCTGGACAACTTTAGCGCATGGGAGAAATACAGGTCACCGAAGCGAATCATAATGAATTGTCCTGAAAAAGACGATTTGAAGGCGATGTGCGTTTGGATGAAGCGCAATGATTCAAGTGAGCAAGCTGAGTACTGGAAGAAGGTGAATGGTCGAATGGATAAAGTGGGACCACTTCTCCGCTACATCTTTGATGAAAGAAAATACATTAATCGGAACGACTTGTGCAAAGATACTGTTAATAGCCTGAGCCGCATCGAAGCCGAATATTACCTTCATTTCGGAACTGGGAAAATGTTGGGTGGTGACAACGTGTCCCACAAGCTTGTGAGGATCGTCCGAGTACGAGGAGAAGGCAATTGTGAATTGACCTTTAATGGACTGATTTCTCCTTATCTCGGAAATTTAACTTTATGCAAATTGGCGGAGTTAATGATGCCGAATGATTTTATTTTACTCGTATTGGCTATCAAGGACGATCTCTTATCAAACATCCTTGAAAAGCATTCCGTGTTTACGTTTTTGAGCGAGGCCTTTGTGAGTGCGATAATACCGAAACTCAAGGAGCTGAAAATAAAAAAAGATGCTCCGCCACATCTCTGTGCGCTGGAATTGTATCCACATGAGCGCCCCCTCAAGCCCCTTCTTTTACGGTGCCTGAGCGAGCTTGCTGGTAAGATTAATATAAATTATCGGGTGCCGTACAAACCGGTGGCCCAAAACTTTCCGCTGTTGGACGCCTTTTTCTTCGTGAAGTTAAATCCGAAGACGCTGGTCGGGCTGCGGATTACTACGGCGGGTGAGCATCACACCATACCCAGCACCGTGAAGCAGTTCACTGAGCGTATGGCGGAATATTTTAATGGTTGGAAGAAATTTTCTGAAGGATTGTCGTGGGATATTATTTATATACGGTACGCAGACAGCACGCCGATGAACGACTGGCAGAGATGTGGTCCCGTCAATGCCAATAATTTGAGCGACGATGAAAAAGAGATTGTGGCGTTCTGGAACGAAGAGGTGCGCCAGTAGCAAGTGTCAATATCATACAGAGATTTTAGAAGAGACGAGGCTCTCCGAAGTGTGCAAAAAAATAATAATAGGAAAACAAATTGGGAGGGAAAGGGGTAGTTTTTGATTTGTGGTAAAAAATATTGTGGGAGTTATATATTTTTTGATAATTGTGTGCATACGGCGCAGGTGCACCATCACCAGGTGACATTATTACAAAAAGATGTCAAAAATGACCAACGCTATCGAACATAACAGTGACAGAATAAATTAGGGAGGAAAAGGGGTTGTTTGGTTTCTGGTGAAAAACATTGGGTGATTTTCATATGGTATGTTGATTGTGTGTGCATACGAGGCATAATTGGAGAATTGCCCTGGTATGAGGGAATCATTGTGGCTGGCGGTGTCACGGCGTTACCGCATTGTCCATTTTCTTCTGTTGTGTTCTAAGGCCCATCACTAACAGAAGCATCTTTAGGGGATGGACGACAAATGAGTTCTATTGAGGAAATGGTGCACTCAGTGTGACCGCATGGAGTGAGGCGCCGCGTCGTGGATGGATGAGGGCCCGCTTCTGCGCGTGGCTCTTTGGGCGATTGCTTGCTCAGTGTGCGTAGTGTGTTGGCTGCGGGGCTGTGGCCGTGTTCCGTTTTCCGTGGGATTGAACTGGAGGCGGAGGCGGTGGGTCACTTCTTCTTCTTGTCCATTGGTGGTTGACTGCTGGCAGTGTTTGCCTTCCTTTTGTGTGGAGGGCCGAATCCTCTCGCCCGCGGACTGGCAGCACTGCGATGGTGTGTTTGTGTGTGAGGGCTGGTGTGGAGTCGCTGGCCAGGGTGTGGCCCTTGGCGATGCTTTTCCCACCTGTCTTTTGTTTCTTTTGTGTGTGTTGTGCTGCTTCTTGCCTTTCCCCCTCTCACCATTTTCTCCTGTGTTCCTGCGTGGAGTGGCCGCATGCTCACGGGCCATGTTGATCGTGAGTGCCTCTTGACGGCATCCATTCATCTCCCTCCGCCTGTCTCTTTCATTCCCTGTTGGGTGTGAGGCGTGTTGCACCGCGTGAGGGCTGGCCCGCACACACCGACGGCCCGCCGTGACTGGCCGTGTTGCTGCTCTTTTCTGTGGGCGATGGCCTTCCGTGCCGTCCCTTCCGGATTGTCTCGTCTCCTGCTCTCTGCGTGGGTGCTCTGCTCTGCTCCCCACGGAAGTGTCTGATGTATTGCCGCTGTTGCTGCTGTACTCTCCACTTCTTGAACAGAGACACACTAGGAAAGAAAGCGAACAAGCGCGAATCGCCACCGTGAAATTCGAAGGCTCTGAAAGGACCAACAACACACACACCGCCCACACACACATATTTATATGCTCTCACGTGTTGCTGCAGTGAAGGCACCCCGCAAACACAACCGTCGCCGCGTGACCGGATCCAGTGTAAGGAGGAGGGAAGGAAGAGAGAGTGAACAGCAGAGGCCCAACATGTCCCGGCGTGTGTTTACTTCCGCGGTGCTGCTTTTCGTCGTGATGATGTGCTGCGCCACCTGTGGAGCTACGCCTGCAAAGGAGAATGATGGCAACAGTGATTTAAAAAGTGTTCAGGAGCTGCAATGGGTCGATCTGTTTGTGCCGCAGACGCCGCCGGTGCAGTTGGAAGGTGAAGATACTTCAGGGACGAAGTGGGATTCATTTTTTGCACCCTCTCTCGTCAGTGCTGGTGGAGTAATTGCTGCTTTTGCCGAAGGTCACATAAATGCCAAATATCAAGATGGTCAACGAATTGGGTTTTTTTCTTCTGATCTTGTTGCGGAGTACATCGACTCTGCGTGGGAATGGCCCACTCTTGTTGAAAAGGTCAAAAAGGATACATGGAAGCCACAAACTGTGCTTGGTACAACGGATGGAACGGATAATCGTGTGGGTATTTTACTCAATCCAACAACAACGATGAAGGGCAATAAGGTGTTTCTTCTTGTGGGAAGCACTGCCTTGTCCCCTGTAAATGGGAGTTGGAAAGAGGGCAGCCTGGAACTAAAACTGGTTGTTGGTGAGGTCAGGAAGCCTACGGACAGCGAGCCGAGTGAGTGGATAAAATGGGGCGACCCCAAACCACTCCCGAAACTGATCTCTTCTGCTTCTCACAAAGGTGAGTGGACGGAGTCCATTGCTTCTGGTGGCTCAGGTGTTCTGATGGAGGATGGCACGCTTGTGTTTTCTCTGATGGCGGAGAGCGGAAATGATGGCGTTTACTCCATGATCATTTACTCGACGGACAACGGCAGTACCTGGTCGCTCTCAAACAGTGTTTCCCCTGCGAAATGCCTTAAACCCCGCATCACAGAGTGGGAGGGTTCACTTCTCATGATTGTTGGTTGCGAGAATGGCCAGAGGGTGTTTGAGTCGCGTGACATGGGGAGATCGTGGACGGAGGCCACCGGGATACTTCCAGGCGTGTGGGCCAAACCCAAACCAGAAGACTCCAAGAATTTAAGCCTGCATGTGGAGGCCCTCATCACCGCGACCATTGCGGAAAGGAAGGTCATGCTGTACACACAGAGAGGGTACGCGTCGGTGGAGAAAAAGGAAAGAGCGCTCTACCTTTGGGTCACGGACAACAACCGCTCGTTTTATTTTGGACCGGTTGGCATTGACACCGCTGTGAGGTGGGAGTTCACCAGCAGCCTGCTGTACTCGGGTGGCAATTTGCATCTTTTACAACGGAGGGACAACGATAAAGGCGGCGTTATTTCACTTTCCCGCCTGACAGAGGAACTGAAGGAAATCGAGTCCGTCCTTAGCACTTGGTCGCAAAAGGACGTTTTCTTTTCCAACCTGTCAATACCTACGGCGGGTCTGGTGGCAGTTTTGTCAAACGCATCGGTCAGTGATGGCACGTGGAACGACGAGTACCTTTGCCTGAATGCAACGGTGACGAACGCGACGAAGGTCGAAGATGGATTTCAATTGACGGAGCCTGACTCCGGGGTAATGTGGCCCGTGAACACTCGGGGTGATGTGCGTCATGTGTTTTTGAGCCACAACCTCACACTTGTGGCGTCGGTGACCATCGAAGTGGCTCCGAGTAATAACACTCCTCTACTGGGTGCGACGTTGGGGGACGCTAATTCCCCGCTTACCATGGGAATCTTGTATACCGCGGATAAAAAGTGGGTGACGATGTTCAACGACAAGACAACAGAAAGTGGCACTTGGGAGTCGGGGAAAGAATACCAAGTGGCACTCATGCTGCAAGGCAAAAAGGCCTCTGTGTACGTTGATGGCCAGTCGCTGGGAGAAGAGGAAACGCTGTTAACAGCTGAGAGACCACTTGAGCTCGCAGTCTTTTGCTTTGGCGCGTGCGAAATTCACAACTCTCCTATGACGGTGAAGAACGTCTTTCTGTACAACCGCCCACTGAATTCCACTGAGATGACTGCAATCAAGGACAGGAAACCCGTTTGGACGAGAGCTCCGGAGCCACAAGCGGGAGATGTTCCTCAAACCATCGCATCTGCTGTGTCTGGCCCAGAGAAAACTTCAGCAGCTCCAGAGGTGCCAATGACATTGGACCCCCATGCAGTTGAAGAAGTGAGTGAGGGTGGAGCGGCAAAGAAGAATACCTCTTGGACTGAGGGCGTACAATTCGTTGTGCAAGAGGTGAGCTTTAATTCTGCTGGGAGCGGACTGCTGCCATCGTTGCTTCTGCTTCTGCTGGGGCTGTGGGGCTTTGCGGCTGCGTGAGGAGTGTGCGGCCTCAGCGTGGAACACTTGTGCCATTCCCTGCACCGACACTCACACACACCGCTAGGAATATATTTTACTACACGGAGAATAATTTGTTTTTGTTTTCTTTTAATGTTTTTCATTTTTCCCTTGCTGATTTAGGGCGAACACTATGAGCGTTTTTTTTTTCGGCTTTTAATTTTTTTTCTTTTCTGTTCGGAGCATAATTTCTCATGTTTTTTTATGTTTGTTTTTAATTATTTTTGTTTGCTTTTTAAAAAGTTTTTATGTCTGTTTTTTCTGTTTTGCTCCACTTTTTCCTTTTTTTTTTTTGCTTTTGGGGGCAATCACTATGGACGCTCTGTTTTTTTTTCTACTCTTCCCTCTTCAATTGTTTCTTCTGCACTCTTCCTGTGAGGGGTGCCGTGTGTTTCCCGCCCAACTACTCCACTCGCACACCCACCGACACGCTCATGACGACGGCCCTGTGCGCCTCGCCTGCTGCACGCATGAGGAGGGGCCGCGACGAACGGCGCGCTGAGGGAGCCGTGACGTGTGGGCGTGCGACGAGGGCCTGTGGGGCGGAGCACACATTTCTTTCTCTATTGTTTTGTTTTCTTTGCGGTGAGGGCGGGCAGACACCCGCAGCGCCACACACACAGCCACACCCTGCCGCCGTGTTTTTCTTTTCTTTTTTCTTTTGCTGCGCTCACTCTCCCGATGGAGAGACGCGACTCCCGTCATGTCTGCGTGCTTCTCTCAGTCCCCACACTCACACGAGTGACTGTGCTCTGCAGGCCGCACTCACGCGCCGATGAGAGGGCTGAGGGGAGCACCAACACGCAGATGACCCCATGAAATATAAACGATGTGCGGACACATGGAGGGTCAGACGGTTGAAAGACATTTAACTATTTAATTTTTAATTTGCGGGCAAAATATACAAACAGTTTGGTAAGAGCGCACGGCAAACAGGTGAATTTTTTTTTTGTGTGGTTTTTCTTTTCTTTTTTTTTTCATTTGTTTGAGTGGAACAGTAATAGAGGACGACTTTTTTTCTTTTTTAAATAATTATTTTGTGCGAGGGGGGGTTAATATATGATGAAAGGGAATTGTTTTTTCTAATTATTTTAAATAAATCTTGTATGAATTGCCGCTGCTTTGTCTGCAGTGCGATATTGTGAGCCTGAGCAGTCTTTTTCTCTTTATTTCTGCCATGCACTTCTGCTGTACATTTTTGTTTGTGCGTCCCTTCACATGCTCTGCTCCTGCTTTTTCTTCTTTGCTTCGTGTGTCTGCAGGCACACACACACAACCACACAAAATACACAAAATGCACATTGCAGTCGTTTTGCATGCTTCCTTTTCCTCGGTGCTGGCGGTTGCGTGCGGCTGCTGCTTCCTTCTGCGGGCATGAAGCGAGGGAAGGGGAGAGGGAGTTCGCACGGCGAGTCACTTTTTCTGCAGGCGTGATGCACCACCTATGACCGCTTTGAGTCGCGCACCAAATCCCATTGTGGGTGGAATGGCTGGAAATTTTGTTGCCGCGTCACGGATGGATAAGGAATCGCTTCTGCGCGTGGCTCTTTGGGTGATTGCTTGCTCGGTGTGCGTTTTGTGTTGGCTGCGGGGCTGTGGCCGTATCCCGTTGGCCGTGGGATTGAACTGGAGGCGGTGGCGGTGTGTCGCTTCTCGTTCTTGTCCATTGGTGGTTGACTGCTGGCGGTGTGTGCGTTTGTTGAGGCCGTCTCGCAGTTTACGCACACAGTGAGGCACAACCGCTGTGAGAGGCCGCGTCTTCTCAGTATGGACTTATTGCCTTTGTGTGGTGTGTTTGAGCATGTTTTTTGTTATGTGCATGAACGCTGGGCGTGTTTTACCGGAGCGTTGGGTGCGACCATCTGCCATGGCGACAATTTGTATGGTTGAGCGCGTGTGTGCGGGTTAGGGTTAGGGTTAGGGTTAGGGTTAGGGTTAGGGTTAGGGTTAGGGTTAGGGTTAGGGTTAGGGTTAGGGTTAGGGTTAGGGTTAGGGTTAGGGTTAGGGTTAGGGTTAGGGTTAGGGTTAGGGTTAGGGTTAGGGTTAGGGTTAGGGTTAGGGTTAGGGTTAGGGTTAGGGTTAGGGTTAGGGTTAGGGTTAGGGTTAGGGTTAGGGTTAGGGTTAGGGTTAGGGTTAGGGTTAGGGTTAGGGTTAGGGTTAGGGTTAGGGTTAGGGTTAGGGTTAG
>NW_001849379.1:0-5545 GCF_000209065.1 Trypanosoma cruzi
CACTCCACAAGATGAACGAACCATCCCGCTACAGCAAGTCAACGTGCCCGTGTTGAATCTAGAGTGGATCATGAGCCGGTTGAGCCCGGCTACCTTGGAGAGGCTCATGCAAGTTTGTGGACTCGTCGGGCGGTCCCCTTTCCCTCCGTCTTCCTCAGGTAAAGCGTGCGAAGGCTCACGGAGAATTCCAACCGCTGACGCGCATTTGTTACGAAAAGCAGGAATAATCGAGGACGCTTCGTCCACAATAACAGGCGGATGGATAATACCTTTCTCGGTTGTGGAGGAAAAAACCACCGGTTTACGACGACGACGGATCGCGTGGCCACGCGACAAAAAGAGAAACGACCCATATGAGGCTCATGCTCCTCTTTTACACATTTCTTATTATTTGCCGCCTGTGATGGCCTAGGCCGCTTCCTGCCTGGACTTAAAGGCATCCTTTTTTCAAGTCTCTTTACCGCGGGAGACTCGGCATCACTTTCGGTGCCGCGTGGAGGACGGCACGCTGGTGGAGCTGACACGGCTCCCTATGGGATACAAGGTCAGTCCAGAAATTCTCCAGATTATTACTTCGGCAATTGCGGGGGTGACGACGGTGGTTCACCGCCTTTGGGCTGCACCTCCATTGGTGCGTGTCGTCGTATGGATCGATAATATACGCATTGCAGTGTCGAAGAGCGATGCGACATTGTGGGAAGCCCAAGTGCTTCGTAATGCGGACGGCCGTCGCGCCACGATAGGGGAGGACCGCGAATCGGGCGCCACGCAGTACATCTTCCTGGGGGTGCAGTTTGATCTCAGACACACCGTGCGGTATCCCTGAGTGACAAGTTTGTCCGGTCTGTATGCGCCATGTCAGCGCTCAATTTTTTAACCATCGCGGAAATGGAGGTTACGGCGTCACGCGTTTTGCCCGCGGCGGCCATTTTGGGCACGCGTTTATGCGACTACCACTTTTTCAAGGCAGTGCAACGACGATTGTCCGCACTTAACCGGGAAATTGTGCAGGAGAAATCCCCGGCGAACCTTCCGCCGGTAGCGATTGGCTTGGATGAGAGACTACGACACATCATCGAGAATATAATCGTAGGCGAATCATCAAGCCCACGGAGAAGGCATTGGCCGCCATCATCACGGACGCATCGCTCCATGGATGGGAAGCCGTTTTTATTCCAGACTTCGGTGACGTTAAAATTGCCGGAGGGAAAATGGAGAGGAAGCCTTTTCTTATCATGCAGGCCAAGTTGCGCGCGGTACGCCTGGCCTTATCGGCATTTTCCGCCATCTTGCCATCCACCATGGACGTTTGGGTGGACAATACTTCGCTGCAAGGAGCGGCAAATACAGCTCAAAATCACAAGCCATGGCGTGGGAGCTGCGACGGATATATGAGTTTTTGGACTCTCGCAGAATACAGGCATCCTTTGCCTACGTGCGGTCTGCAGAAAACCCCGCAGACGGCATGCCACGCGGTCGTGTGTTTACACTTCAGGAATTGGCGAAGGGAAGTGGCGGGGTCTTGTGGCTGGAGAACCCCAAAGTCTGCCACTTCGTAAGTGATTATCTTTCAGATATGGGTACAAAAGACCACGTGAGTGGTCAACAGAATATATATGTATTATAAGAAAAACATGAGGCAATTAACTGCCTCTGCGGTCCCTCTTTTTCCTTACCTTGTTTGGTTTATATAGATTATTTCGGGATCCGGCCAGCGGTACAGAAGATTGTTCCCTGTTAAATTTCACGACAAACGCAATGCGCTAATTTCCCCAATTATTTTCTCAACTTTCTTCCCTATCCATTTTCTACAAAGTTATTGTATTCTCATTTCTCGGATTTTACTTAAAAATTCAGGTGTTAACGAAAACTGGTATTGGTGCAACTTTCCGTTCCAGAACGCCACAATTTCTTTTTCAGCGTCAGTTTTATTATTGGAATTGACGACACCACATCTCTGCCATTTTGTTATCTTTTTGCTGACGGCGTGTTGCGCATAAATCATCTCCCACGACAAGTCACGGGATAATCCCCCCAACCCTCAGAATATGCCGCCAGATGCTCCGTAAACTGCCCCACGGTGCTGGCGGCGGTATGGTGCCCACCCGCCGTAGTCATCCGCAGCCCCACCAGCGTCACCGGATTTGACTCCGTGAAGAAAAAGGCGTCCTCCAGCGGAAATTTTCAACCTCCGGTATGTACAGCACCCCGCACTCCACATCAATCTTCTCATAACGGTATTACATCGACGGTAAAAAATAGTGCCTGGCGGGGCGCTCCTGTGAGCACACCTCCAGCGCACAGCGGTGTGGCTGACGTCGTGTTGGTGGCCTCATCTCCTTCAGTTTGCGCCTTACTGCGCCCACAAAAGCCCCATTCAAAAATGCAAACACGGCACACCTCCCAAAATTTTCGGATATGAGATAATCCCTGAGCCTCCATACGAGCAAATTGAAATCATTCGGCCGCATTAACTTTGCCAACCTGCATAATATTTTGCCTCCGAGGTGGGCGGATATCGGTGCATTGAAGGGCGACTCACCATTGCGCTCTCCCCGTACTCGGACAATCTTCGCAAGACATTCAAGCGCCGTATTATCATCCCACATTCTGGACATCCCAAAGCCAAAGTAATACTCGCTTCTCGGGGAGTTCGTCATCTCCACAGCGCTGTGGCACTTCTCAATCAGTGCAGTACAATGTCGCTTACCAAAGATGTAGCGAAGAAGCGACCCCACTTCATCCATGTGACCCCTCACCTCGCGCCAGCATTCCGCTTGCTGCTGCACGGCTGACCACGCTACGTCCAAACGCACATTGCCTCAGCGTCGCTTTCGTCAGGACAACTCATCACAATTCGTGCGGCTCTCCCTTCGCTCGCCCAGTGTCCGCATATTTTTCTCTCTGGTGGTATCGCCACAAGCATGCCCCATTCAAGAGGAAGCAAACAAGTAGACAGACGATTATCCGTCTCTGCCACGTCGTAGACAATATGCCCCTTCACCCCACGCCGAGACAGTCCCTTCACAACCTTTACAATGCTGGACTCACCCATGCATTCGGACACCGTTCTGGTGGTCTTGTTCAACAGATATGCTCCACTCACCATAAAGTGCGCAACCATTGGGAGCCGCTCCGCATCGTAGTGCAGCAGCTGGTAGAGGAAGTACGAACCGGCATCCACCGACCTTCCGATCCCGGGCGTCCCAATCAACACACGCGGATGAGGCGCAAAGTGGTCCTCAGGAAAACTGTTGAACCACTCGGTGAGATCGCCCTTGACTGTCTGCCACACTCGCTCCACCTCACAGTTCACAAAAACATCCTTAGGAAGATCCTGTATCGTATTCCGCGAGTACGGCCATCCCTTCTCCGAGGCAAGCACCATCAGCCTGGGACGTAGTGGACGGAACCGCTCCACACCGTCACCCTTTCCAAGAGTTCGGCCAACTGCCCTGTACGTCAATGACTGCGGTGGTTTCCCCTCATGCACCTCCATTCCCGTCCCCTCACCGTCAAGAAATTCCAAGACATGGCTCTACCTCGCATTGTGCAAGGACTTTTTTTCCTCCTCCTATCAGCGCGTCTAGCCACAGGATGCCGTCTGAGAGCCGAAGAGGTGGTCGAGTAACGACAAAAGTTTCCTGCTACGCAGCTGCTGCCGTTGAGAAAAATTTTCGTGGCGGGGGTCCTGTTCAATGCCCACTCGTTGGCGCACAGCCAAGGTGCCTGGACATTTTAGAAGCAGATGGTGCAAGGTTTCCTGCGGGCCAATTGGCGTGCTTGTGAAAGCTGGCTGATCCTGCGGCAGCAGAGATCGCCTCCTGGCACTGCTGTTTAGATGTCGTGTGGCGTCTGGGTTGTGTGCGCAGCGACTTCTGTGCTGTGCGGTGCTTCTCCGTGTGGGGAAAACCATATCACAGAAATCACATTTGAGCTCGGGAAGCGGTGGGGAATGTTCCGGATGAAATGACCGACAGTGACTGACGAGATTCGAGAATCCCGTCAATGTAGAATCACAGTACGGACATTTCTCCTTCCGACGACGTGTGATGGTCCGTCTCCTTAGTGGAGAGACGTCTTCATCCCTTGCCGACGGGGGAACAGCTTCCGTCCCCGGTGCAGTTGGATCGTTGTTAGAGCGCATATATGCAGACTGTTCCGGTGAGATGTTGCAGAAACGGCATTGGTTCGTGCAATCTCTCACAGCCCAGTATACTCGGCCCCAGAGCTCAGATTCGCCGCACCTTGCCCTTGCGAGGTGAACCAGTTCTTGACGGTGAAGAACTTCCTGAGTGATCAGGTCCTTACCGCTGAGATCTGATGGCCTTGTGCCGCAAAGCAAGTGGCAATGAGTGTCTTGACGAATGGTACTACGCCACTTGTTGGTGAGCTGGGTAGTAAAGCATGTCAGCAGATCCGTATGCCATAAAGGTGCAATTGCTTGCTCCGTGTATTGTCCAGTTTCCATAGTCTGTGTCGCATGCTGATCTGCAGGCTCGTTAACATGTACTCCACAATGTCCGTAACAAAACTGCAGGCGCACAGACCAGCCAGCACACGTCAGTGTCAAGAGAAGCTGCCAGATCTGATCCTCCGTCCAGTCTGTCTGACTGAGCGGGCCCTTGTTTAAAGCCGCTAGAAGAGACTGACTGTCTGTAACCACAAGCAGGGTTTTATGTCTGTGTTGGATGCGAGGAATAATCAGCTTCTCCAGGGCTAGAAGCAGCGCGCGGGATTCCGTCCTGTAGTTGCATGGGCGTGTACCGCAGTTTATACTGGCCTTTTCTATTATCTCCGATGAATTGAGGAATGAAAGCAGTACTCCAACCTCGGCTGAATTGGGAACGTCTACGCCGCCATCCGTCGCGAGTATCCACGAACGACGGCTGTACAGCGCTAGAGCCTCTTCGCTGACTCTGCGCTTTTCCCTTATCAGCTCTTCCTCGTCAGTTATTGAGTGGTCTATCGGAAGCTCCACGCCAATGGTGACCCGGTGTGCGGAGGCCGCAGACCAGGGAGGAATGGAGCTGCGAAAGAACCGCTCTTCGCGTGGTGAGCTCTGGGTGATGCCATAGTCCTTTGTGTATGCGTCTACGAAGGCATATAGCTCGTCCCGAGATAACGGCGAGATGCGGAAACCTGCGCGAGGCGGTGGCTCAGGCGGAGGTCTCCGCATCCAGTCCATCTGGCAAGCGCGTGTCTTCTCAAATATGGAATGTCGTGCGCGCAGGCAGAGGACGTAAAGCGGCGGCATATTAGCCTCCAGAGGTGCGGATTCCGGGTCGACAGTGCTCGGAACTCCGCTGACAATGCGTGCCAGGGTTGCATACGTCTTCTGCATCTCATTCTTCGCTGAATCCGTCGCTACTGCCCATATGAGCTCGCTGCCATAGCGTAATTTGGAAGCACCGTATCCAATGACGAACGTGCGTAGGTCATGTGGAGATGGTCCCGCCTCTTTATGCGCTATGCAGCGTAGCTGCGATATCCGTTGCGAAGTGGCGGCGCATTGCTTGGAGGCCGCCACATTTAGCGTCAGTCG
>NW_001849379.1:5645-29167 GCF_000209065.1 Trypanosoma cruzi
GCCCCCATGGTCATGACTGGGATCTGACATCCAGCCAATTCCAGAGGCCACTTTCCTTCACGATCATAATCTGACTCCGTGTGGGTGGAGAGTGTGAACCAAGCGGTTTCACACTTTGACGGGTTAATGGCCAGGCCATTTTCCTGACTCCACGCATGCAGTTTTTTAAGAACCATGTTGGCAGTGGGAATGGCGTCTTCCCGGGACTGCCCCTTAACGATAATAGAGAGGTCGTCCGCATACATGTCTGCTGTGACACCCGCAAAGCTGTTCAGCAGATTGAGAAGTGGGTGTACGTAAAGGGAGAACAAATATGTTCCCAGTACGGACCCCTGAGGAACTCCTCGCAGCATGGGACGCCGATCGCTGTTTCTGTTACCAACTCGTGTCTTCGCGTAGCGACCACATAGAAATTTTCTAAGCCACCTTCTACAATTCACCCCCGGAATATTAGTTAGCAAGCGACTGAGGACTCGATGATCTATGGAGTCAAAAGCCTTTCTGAAATCAACCAACACCAGCAGGGTCCGATGGGGTCTGTAGTGGAGTTGATTACCAATACCGCTCTTCTTGGGAAGGTTCACTTGGAAATAATGATTTCTATTATGCTCCACTTCGTGTATCAGGTGTGCCAGCTGCATCGTCGTAGTACGCATACTACGATATGCATACTGGTGGGGGTGTGGCGTCCACACCCAAAGCAATCTCTTCAGTACCATTTTCTCGGCAACCTTACTCACAGTGAAAGTAAGGCTGATGGGTCGATACGACTCAAGCAGTTCCGGCGACTTACCGGGTTTTAAGAGTGGGACGATGGTAGCGCGTCCCCACTCAGCCGGGATCGTACCGGTCGTCCAGCTGTGGTTAATGCAACGAAGAAGGAATCGAAGACCTTTTGACGAAATATGTCGTAGCGCCTCACTGTGGACTTCATCCGGTCCGGGGGCCTTGCCATACGGCGTATTGCGTAGCGCAGCAAGCTGTTCTGTATGATTAAAAGGTGCATCAATAGGGGATTGACTAAGACTTGATGTAGATGTAGCGGCAGACTCGTTGTTGTTCTGCTGCCCAAAAAGAGAAAAAGAAACAATGTTCAAAGATATGTCCTCTCTTTTGATGCCTTTGGAAAGCCTTATTGCTTTGTGTAGTGGAATAAGTGGAAAAAAGATGCGATTGAGAGCATTCGCTGCTCTCCTTGCTGTTTTGTATGTTGAACATCTCCCAACAACAATGATGTAGGAGATGGCAGTGATGCCTTTTTTCTTCCGGAAATGTATTTCCGTGCGAGTGGTTCGCCTGGATTTAGCTTACTGATGCGACGTAGATACGTGTTGCGCAAAGGCTCACCGAGTAAAAGAAAGAATTGACTCCTTGTACGTCGCATTTCAGCCTCACGGTCGGGCGTCGGTAACTGTAGATAGCGGGCCTTGCTGTCGGTAGCAATCCGCTCTGCTTCCATGAGAGTGTCGTCCCAAAGCCTGGGGCCGTCCTTGTGCATGCCGCGGGGGCAATGTCGTCGATAAGAAGTAATAAGCGCTCTCGTGAAAGCTTTAATGCCGGTGGACTGCTTTTTATAGTCATATGCCGGAAGTTGTGCGTCAAAGTCCTTGACGAATAAATCCCATTCGCACCTCCCCCAACTGTGAAAGGTCCTGGGTGCCGAAGGTGTAGTATCCTTAAATGCCTGATGTATCGTGAATGTGAGCATATAATGATCATTGAGCGTCGACGCGAGAGCTGTCCAATCTGACACAGTCAAATGCTTTGACCATGTCGGATCGATGCAGGATCTTTCTCTTGTACCACGAGCATACGTGATCTCACCAGGGGTGTTAACCAAGGTGAGTCCCGCATCCGTGCACAGTTCTAAAAACTCTGCAGCAACCTCGCTTGGAGAAGACTCCAAGAATGGCTCCCACTGTGGGTGATGCATGTTGAAATCCCCGCACAGCAGGAGCGGCGACGAGGCTGGAAGGCAGTTTACTAACCGCCTGAAGGATTGCGTTACTTGCGGTGGTGGTCTCATATAGGCACTCGCTACAATAAGATCACGGTTCTGGTCCAGAGCAACCTGGGCCACCACCACTTCAAGGCTGGTGTCATGCTGAGGGTTGGTGAGAGGTATACGCTTGGAACGGAGAGTTTTCCGCACCAGCACCGCCACACCGCCTCCCTTGCCGATGCGCGACTGTGCATAGAGCACATAATCTCCAGTGTGCATACTGGCGATCTGCTCTGACGACTTCCAAGTCTCCTGGATGGCTATTATGTCTGCTCCTTGCGCCATTAATGTTGCGAGTTTTGACGGCGTGAGGCAAGAAACGTTCATCTGGAGTACTGCTATGGGGCCTGGGTTCTGCTCAATGTCTCCGCTTAGCAGTAGCTTTTGTCGTTGCGCGTCACATACGGCACGCAAACAGTATGTATAGCGCTGATAAGCGCCGATAGAATTCAGCAGCGGATGGAAATACCACTCCGCGGGCAGCCATGTAAATGGCTCCATCTGGTGCCCTTCCGACCCGTTTGTGCGGCGCCTCCTGCCTCTCCGCGCACAGCGGATGGGTAGCAGGCGCTTAGCTTCCTCCCTAGCAAAGAGTACTATACCCTGGCACCACGTTGAGGTGGCCGGCTGCGCCAGGGTGTACAAAGACTCGTATGATACTCCAGCGTCTTTTCATTCTGCCTCTTGCTTCTCCTTTTCGCCTTCCTTCAGTGCTCAAAAGAAGCCTGCGTGTGGTATTCCCCTTGCAAAAGGAGTGACCGTATTCTTTTCTTTCATAGTCCCTACGTTGCCCGAGAGAGAGCACACCCTCGTGAAGAGGCTTAGTAATGGCCTCCAGCTCTTGGTATGCAGTTAAGTTAAGAATTTCTTCAGGAAGCCGCTGGTCTTGTACGTAATCATCCGGCTCCTGAACAAACATCCCCATCGTCACATTGTAGTCTTTCATCAACGGCCGCCCTACCGCCAAAATAATTCCAAAGGAAATCACTCAGCCTCACGTTGGTGCTGCTAGTGTTTCCCTCCTGCAGGATTTCCTCTACGCTGCTGCTCATGGTCCACTGCGGCCACACTTTATTCCCCACCACATGTCGAGCCGCAGCGTCGGAACCATCGCCGGGGATGCCACGGCGAGGTGCCATCACAACACCCGTGCAGTGAAGCAGCCCACTCGCACCGCCCAACTGCGGCCAGCAGGTGCCGCTGGCTACAAAGCACTGTCGCGGCTGTTTCGTCCCGCAGTCCCAGTGGCGTTGGGCGTGGCACTCGCACGGCGGAGTGGTCGGTGCGCCATGCAGCCGCAGTGCAACGCCTGTCGGCAAAACCGTCAAGGCCCACCGCCTCCGCAGCAACGCAACGTGCAATCGGCCACAACACCGCCACATTATCGTCCTTTTTTTATTTTGTTTTATTCACGTTGTCTGTCTGTTTGCCCTATCACTAACACTAGTAATGAGTGTGCGCATTCACAGTAAAAGGAAAGAAGGAAAACACGATCCCACCGTCCCGCCGCGGGTCAACGCTCTCCTACACCCATCACCATTGCCGCACAGGGGACCGCAGTCACATCGCAGAGTCAGCACCACAATGCGCACCACACCATCGTGCAGTGAACGATAGGCGGGACGCGGCCAGGCATCGCCCCGCTCCATTCTCCCACCCCTCAAGTGTTGCGTGCCCGCACAAAGTAGCAAACAGAATCAGAGTGCACACAAACCCAATCAACACCCTCACTCAATGAAGCACATTATCAGCATGGAGTGGCATTTGAGGTCATACCAGCAACATTAGGCTGCATGGAGTTTCCCCGCCAATCCTGTGAGGACACAATAAGTCTGTGGAGTAAAAGCGACAGCCCCTCGGTGTTGTCTGTAGTCCACATGGCAAGACGCATTCCACGCACGCATAGTTCCAAATCCCTCACCACCTAAAGGCGCATCAACAAAACGATAAAAATACGTGCGTGCAAGGTGGTAATCAAATACGTGAAAACATCAGCCTGCTTTGTTCGATTCTTTTGGAGATCAGTCCCACACAACCCAATCAAAGTGACACACCGGACGGAATGGCGCCAGTCAATAATAATTGAGAATCACGCCGATGCCAAAGGCAGCTGAAATTTGGGTTTGCACCCAAATTCGGAAGCGACGGTGGCATGAGAGTGTGTACGTGTGCAAGGCCTTTCGTGGGACGGTGCTCCCCAATCCCGTCGTGTCATGAAACAAAAGGGCAAAAAAAAAGAGGAGCACACTCTCCAGAAAAGGAGTGACGGTTGATCAGTCAGCCCCCGCTTCGTCTCACATGACATCCACATATGCGCACTCCACCTCAAATACGTACCTCCCTGAACGCCGCATACATGAAGTGTGGTTTTGTCACTCGCAGCGTGATCTTTCTCCGGTAAACAACAAAAAGCAATGGCCACGGCGCAGCTCCAGTGAGGGAAGGCAATCGGGGCAGACACGGGTGGGAACCAGACATCATACCAAAAAAGAGGGTAATGACTCCTCCAGGCCACGGAATCGTGCAGTGTTTATCTCTCTTTTTCTGAATGGAACCTCCTCAACAGAAAAAATGCAACAGACACATGTGCAGCACAATATCTCTCTGTCCCGCGTCCCATCTTAATTCCCATGAGTGCCACGGCGGTGGTTGCGTTACATCTGGAACGAGTCCAAACATCAGGCACAACGCTGTAGAGAGTGGATGCTTGACGAACGTGGCCGCGTTGGCGTCTAACAGAAAATGGCGTCAAATACAAAAAAGAAACATCCGCGACTCAAGATACACGTTTGTGGCCGTAATAAAGCAAAACTGAGACACGTGTGGAGCGACGTAAAAAAAAAAAAAAAAAAAAAGAAAGAAAGAAAGAAGTAAATAATGAAATACCCCACAGAAATACATCAACATATATCTAAAGTAATACATCATTCCACATAATTCTTCGTTCTTCCTCTCGTTCTTTCTACACAACATCAGAAGCATAAAAAGTGACAGGCATGCCCTCCCACACAGTCATCGGGGAACGGGAGAGTGTCATGCAAGCACCCGGACAAAATAGAAACAGTGCACAGAAAAAACAGCGACAATGCCGTTGCAGAGTCCGATGGGTGGCTGTGGTGCGCAGCAGTGGCCCCACGCCCTCCCCTCATATCAGCCAGCAACGCACACGTCCTAATTTCGTTCAATGAAAGCCACAGAAGGGCGTTATCGTCTTTTTATCCCTATTGTTTTCTCAAATAAACTTCGTGGCTCGCACACCAGCCACCATCGCAGAGCACGTCCTCATTAGTGAGTAAAAACCTAAATAAGAACCCCGAGACCCAGAAAGAGCGCTGCAGCGGCGGGCGCGCAACACACACCCGTGACACAGCCGCCCTGGGCTAGCGCGATGCCTCGATAATCCGTTGCTGCCAAAATCGATAAAATTAAAAAACAACGACTCAATCAACCAAGCATTCGATAAATAATAATAATAATAATAATAATAATAATAATAATAATAATGATAATAATAATAATAATAATAATAATAATAATAATAATAATAATAAAGAAGTAAACACACTTCCAAAAGCACCCGCTTTATACCGCAACCATGAAAAGCCTCGTACACTCTCGCCACGTTGAGGTGCTGCTTGGGCAGAGACCTTCCAACTCGAGGAGAAACTGCGCCAGCTTTCTTGAGCAGCAAAAATTACTTACCACTCCGGTGTGGCACAATCAATTATGCAGCCTGCAATGGATACAACGTCGAGCAGGCTCAGGGCGTCTGAGCGGGTGTCAGCAGTCATGAGCTGCAGCGGTGCGGGTGGTCGGTACGACGACGCAACGGTGGTGCCTGTGGCGTACGACGATGACGCCCTGTCGTGCGGCTTCTGCGCGTCCTCGTCGCTCTCCTCGTCATCGCGCAGCAGCGCCTCCAGCCCACCACGCCGCGGCTCGCGGAGCTCCTGCCAGTGGTGGTCCTCCGCGCACCACACAACCATGCTGTACACAGTGACCGCAAGCAGCACAGTCGCCAGCAGCAGCACCATCGCCGCGTACGCCTTCGCACCGCCGTCGCTCGGCGCAATGTGGTTGGCCGCGCTGACCACGCACAGCGCCGCAAGGAGCACAAAGCCCGCAGCGTGCATCACCGTCAGAAAGGCCGAGCGCATCATGTTCGTGAAGGCAACCACGCCCGCACCCGCAAGCAGCACAGCCGCCATGCAAAAGTACTGGACGTGGCAGCCTCCCACGGGCGGGTGCACAGCCGCAATCAGGCACACCACACACAGCACCGACAGCTGGAACACGCACCAGTACACGTGGCTGCCCCTCATGTTCGTCAGCATGCCGCCGTACATCCGCTGCTGCGCCGCGGGGTACCAATACCCGACGGGGTACAGCAGGCGCTCGTGCAGCGGCTTCCTCGAAAACTGCCAGTACTTCGTGAAGCTCGCGCCCGTGTGGCGAGCAATCAAGTAGCACACACCAGCAGGGAACGCCACACCGTACAGCACGCCAACGACACCAATCACGCGGTGCTGCACGCGGGCGCCGGGCATCGCCAGTGCGAGCACGGAGCCGAAGAAGATGCCGAGGTGCATCACGTGCGCCACGACGTACGTCAGGCTCGGGAAGCGCATCGCCGCCCACGCACTCGCCGCGTCCACGCCGCGCCACCACTGGAAGGCGGCCGTCACACCGCAGTGTACGCACCCAAACACAGTGGCGAGGAGCGCGTTGCCCACCACCATCCACAGCGGGTCGAGGGCAGTGAACACCGACAGGAAGTACGGCAGCGCAACGGTGCTCGCACGCTCCTGCGCCGAGGCGCATGACATCCTCGCAAACACGCCGAGCGCCTGCAACTCCAGAATGGAGCCCAGCCCGCCGGTCACCACCACAGCAACAGCCGCCGCACCCGCAACGACGCCGGTGATCGCCGAGAGGGCGCTGGCAGCGGCGGGCAGCGTGTTCGACCTGATCGTGAAGGACCCAAGCAGCACACCCTTGCAGTCGCCGGACACCGCCACAGCGTCGCAGCGAATGACTATCGTCTCGTCGGCAGCAATGAAGTAACCGCGGTGCACGGGCACAGCCAGCTCCAGGACGGTGGACGGATTCGTCGCGTTGCGCACCCACGTCGCGTTGCGCAGCATCGCTCCCCACGGACCGCCAAACCCGCTCGGCTGCGCCGTCGACACCGGCACGAAGCTCAGGTGCGTGCCGAGCTGCGGGTCGCTTGCCCACCGAAACGGCGGCGGCAGCGCCACCATCAGCAGCGTCGGGACGGCGCTCCCACCGCCGCGGATGTCGTTCTGCGTCAGACTCCCACCAGCCGCCGTCGTCGTCACGGCAAGCGTCGGGCACGCCACGTCGCTCCACCACGGCGTGCTGCTCACCGACGCCGTCGGGGTCCGCGTGGGAAACAGCGTCACCGTCTCCGTCACCTGCAGCGTCTCCGTCGGCCCGTAGTGCGCCGTGCTCAGGCTCGGTGTCCACGTCGGCGTCCAAATTGGCGTCAGGCTGCGCGTCTCCGTCAGCGTCGCCGTGTGGCTCAGCGGCGGCATGCCAGGCGTGCGGTTGCACCCGTCCACGCGCGGCAGGTACACCGGCAGGCAGTCGCGCCCGTACCCGCCCTCAGCACAGCGGCAGCGGCACGACACCGACATCGCCCTCGTCGCAGCAGCAAAGCAGCTCACGTCGGCGTCGCACACGCTGCACGCCACAGAGCGGAATTCCCCGATAATGCCGGCGGATCTGTAGTCCATCGGCTGCAGCATATGCCCGTTAAGCGTAAGGCACCCCACGACGAACTTTCCGCCGGCACCCCCGAGCGCAACGCTACCGTCCATCACGACGGGCCCACTGCCAGCGTTCTTGTGAAGCGTCAGCGTGCTCTGCGCGAGCTCCGCACTGCGCGGGTACGACGGCACCGACAGGAGCCTGCCGCTGATGCTGTTGCCGCGCACCGACAGCCACGACCCGGACACGAACGACGCCGTCTCCCGCAGCTCCAGCAGCGCGCCATCGGTCAGCGCACCGGCGTTGTCGTTCACTACGACAGCGGACGCATTAGCCTCCACCCCGTTGTCGAACACCAACCCATGCGCGGCGTACACCTGGCTCCCCGACACGCGCAGCACGGCGCCCCCAGACGCAACCACGCGCGCACTCGCGTACAACGCAACGTCACCACCGAACACAGCCGCGTCCAGCGCAACACCGCCACCGAAAAGCTCCAGCACGGCGCCGTCCATCACCACCGTCCGCCCACCAGTCATCACAGTCAAGAGGGCCACGCCAGACACAACCAGCACGGACCGCACGAGCCGCAGGCCAGACAGCACCAGCACCGGTGCGTACGGCGAGGACCGCGAGCCGGAAAGATACACAAGCGGCGTCGACCTCGCGGCAACCAGCAGGGAGTCCGTCACCGTCAACGCGGACCCCGCGGGGAACGTGCCGGTCAGCACAAGCGCACCGTTCAGCGCCTCCACATCGCACACCGACAGCTTCACAGGCCCGCCCTCGTCGCTCCCCGCCGCCCCCGCACCGCGCAACGCCCCGCCGCCCATCACGTACAGCACGGCGCCGTTCAGCAGCGACACGTTCTGCACAACGATCCGCACGCCGTCCCGCGCCATCCACGGCACGTAGAGCACAGGACTCACGCCGTCCAGCACAACGTGGCGCAGCGTCACCTCGCTCGCACCGACAGGCACAACGAACACCGACCGCACCGTCACGCCCTCGCGGATGAACACACTCGGCGCGGTGCCCACAGCGGGCGGCAGTGTGGGAGCTCCCACAGGCACGCACGCCTCGCCGTACCCGTCGCTGCCGCAATCGCACACGCACACACCGTTCCTCATGCTCGCAGACGCCGTCCCGGGCGCGTAGCAGTGCGTGTCCCTGTCGCACGCGTCGCACCCAACAACGTCGATGCTCCCAGCGTCGCCAAAACCAGCAGCAGCGTACTCCTCCGCCGTCGACAGGATTCGCCCACCAGCGTCGTTGCACGCAACCCTCAAATGTACCCCAGCCGCGAGCGACAGGCTCAGCGACAGCATCCGTGGCAGCAGCGCTCGGTTGCGCACAAAGCTCAGCGTGCTCCCAGCAGCGGTCACGGCGCCAGCGGCGTAGAGCATCTCCCTCGAGACGCCGTCGTGCACGTTGTCCTTCGCCAGCAGCATCGACCCACCGGCCAGGCTCACCGTCGAATCAAACGCCACCGCGTAGTCCTCCGTCGAAGAGAATTCGCTCCGCACAAGCGCCACAGCGGAGCCCGACACGCTCACAGCCCCACGCACAGACACCGCGTGCTTGCACAGCAGGAAGTCGCTGTCAACAAACGACACCACAGAACCGCCGCTAGCCGCAACACCGCCCTCCACCGACACGCACGGCCCCAGCGCCGTCTGCACCGACAGCCCGTCCACGTACAGCGCACCGCGCGACGACAGCGCCACGCCGCCAACCAACAAGACGCCAACAGCGTCGCGAAACACCGCCGCCACGTGCGTGCGCGCAATGGTCAGCACACTCCCCGTCAGATTCACGTTGTGCACCACGAGGCACGCGGAGAGGTCGCCAACGTCGTAGTCGCCGCGGTACGCAACGTGCTTCTCTGCAACCAGCACCGAGTCCACCAAAGTGACGCGCGAGCCCGGCGGAAATCGGTTCGCCACCACCACGCCGCCGCCGGAACGCGACTCAAGCCCGCTGATCAACACATCGGCGCGCTGGCCAGCAGGTGGGTCGGACAGCCACCCAACAACGTACAGGCTCGCTCCGTCCAAAAACGTGCAGTTCGCCAGCGTCACATTGCGCACGCTCCCTGACATCAACTCCACCTCCACCACGACGTCCGCCGCAAAGGTCACACCAACGTAGCACACCACCGACGTCCCGAAACCGGCGTTCAGCTCCACATCCACACGCACGTCCTGCACGCACAAGTCGGCGCCGTCGGTGCTTGAGGGCTCGGGAACAGCAACGGGCAGGCACGCATCGCCATGGCCGCCCTCCGCGCAAGTGCAGGCGCAGCCATCTCCCGAGACCGTTGTCGTGTACGCAGGGAAGCATGACGTCGCGAGGGTGCATGAATCGCTGCAGCTCAGAATGGTGGCGTTGTACACGGACGGGATGCTGTAGTTCGCTTCCTCAACGCCGTTCACAGTGTTGCACGCAGCCAAAATCGCTCCGTTTGTGATATCGCGGGACCCCGTGGATATCCGCAAAACTGTCGGCGTGACCGTGCTGGAAATTAATTGGTTGCCGGACACAGACACCATGGAGTCGCGGAGATTCACCTTTGATCTCAAAACGGCAAACGCATCCGATGGGGATTCACGGCAGGGGTTGCCGCTCAACTGCAACCAAGAGTTGTAGTAAATGTAGGAAGAGTGGCTTGAATAAAACACAGCCAAGCTTCCCTGCATGTCGTTGCCGTGAAACACAACCGCTGACAGAGACTCCACACGTAATGCCCACAGAAACAACATGAAGTACTCCACAGGACTCGACACAAAGTTGCCTCGGATCACCACAGCAGAGTTGTTCAGTACACTCAGCGACAATGACTGGCCAGACCCCTCAAGATATATCAGCGTGCTGTTACCGCCAGCCATATGAAACGTGTTGCCCACCACCGCAAACACGGAGTGCCACGACACCCTCAGTGCATATTCAACAACTTGTATGGCGCTTGACGATGCCGTCACGGTCAGAAACACATTGCCACTGAGCACCACCGCGGAGTCATTGCTGATCACCAGCTCATTCATCGCAACACACGACGGCCTTCTAAGGTCCAAGCCAGACCGAGGGATCAGCCTCGTGACAGTGAAGCGGTTCCCTCTGATCGTGATGTTCGTGTGCCGTGGAAACCCACCCTCCGGGCTAAGCAGCGCGTCAATAAATGTGTTGCCGGTGACGACGATGTTCAGCGACCCCACAGCGGCGTACGCGTTGCCCAACAGCAACAGCACAGCGCCGTCCCTCCACGTGCATCCATCGAACGTGACATTCACCACTTCGCCCGTCATCGCCCCAATCAGCACCGTCAGGCTCATGCCGCCCCCGCTGAACGTCACGTTGCGGTAGCACAGCCACGACAGCCCGCCGCCCACAGCCTGCGCAACCTCGGGGTACACCATGTCGCTGATGCACTCACCAACCGGCGGCGTGGGCGGCGGCAGTGGCGGTGTGGGTGGCGGCAGTGGCGGTGACGGTGGCGGGCCAGCAGGCACAGGCGCCGGGACACACACATCGCCGTGCCCTTCAGCGGCGCACTGGCACTTGCAGTCAATGACCGCCGTCGTCAGCGGGGCAAAGCAGACGCCGTCCTTCGTGCACTCCCCGCACACCGCAACCGTCGTCACGTTGGTGATGCCGTGGAGCTCCAGTTCTGCCGCCGTCGTCACCACACGTCCCGCAACCGTCAGACACCCAGCAACGAACCGGTAGCCGGCGTCAGCCCGCGACAGCAGAGGTCCCGACAACCCCGTCGAGCCCATCTTGCAGCCCGTCAGCGTCACAACGCTGCTGCCGTCGATACTCAAAAAAGCGGACTCAGTGTCGTAGAAAATCGCACCCACTTCCACGTCGTTGTCGCGCCAATCCAGCCAGCTCGACTCCTGGGCGATACAAAAGTTTAGTGAATAAATGACGTAGCACACAGAGCCTCTGTTCCCCACCACGCGCAACACGCTGTGATCCGACACGCCGAATCCGTGGTGCTGATACAAGAGGCTCGTCCCGGAGGCCATTGTATTGTTGAGCAGCGCAAAAACAGAGTGGTCACTCACGCTGAGAAGAGCCGCGTAGAACATGTACGTGTATTCCTCAAAGCTGCAGTACCGCACGTACAGCGAGCTGCCATCCACCAGCTTCAGCAGCCCGGTCGAGTGCAAACCAAACCCGCGATACCTCAATGCACGCGCCCTGACGTTGCTGACCAACAGCGAGGACGCAGTCAACACAAGGTCGTCCAGAATCACTACACTCATCATGCTGCCCACAGTGTCCGGCAAATAGACCTCAAAGGCCTGCACCGCATCAACCTCCGTGACGGCGATGTCGCAGTGCTGCGGGAGAACAAGTAAAAAGGCAACGGCAGAAGACCGCATCACCGTCTGGCTCACGCGGATCTGGACGCCAGATGACTCGGCCGCCTCAGCACCCCCAACAAACTGCAGCGCGGCACCCTCAAGGAACGTGCACCCAGCGAACGTGATGTTGATGAGGAGATGCAGCGGCATACTGTTGAGAAAGAACGTCAGCACAGCACCCACGCCGCTGAATGTCACACCCGCGTAGCAGTGGTGCGTCTTCCACATGTTAAGCGTGAGGTTCGTCAGCGTCTGGTTCACCACGCAGCTCGTGTCGCCGTCGACGGCTCTCTCCGCCACGGGCGGCACAACCGTGTTGGGCACCTCGAAGGGAAGGCACGACGCGCCATGCCATCCGTCCTTGCAGCTGCACGAGCACGAGCCGCGTTCCACCGACTCCGTCCCAGGCATGTAGCACGTCGCGTCGTCGTTGCATGTGCCGCACCCAAACAGCACCACTTCCCCAGGAAACAAACCGTCATACAACACCTCCTCATCGCCCTGCAGGTTGCACCCCACCACAAAGTGCCCGGGTGATGACACAATCGTGTTTGAAAGAGCCAGACCAGCAAAGAAGGCGCTTCCCTCCACCTGACGGTTGTGTGCAAGCGCCACAGTGGTGCCGCTGCCTGACAGCTGAATTTTTTGCCAGGAACACGATATACTTAGTATTGAGGCGGCACTTACGTTGTTGCCCTCCACACGCCATTGTGCACCACCCTGGAGAGTCACAGAGCCGTCCAAATACACCAGCGTGGGATAAAACATCCCTGCATCGCCAACAAATTCGCAGTCCGCCACTCGCAGCAGCCCCGCGGAGCTCACGATGGTATCTTCAAAAAAACAAACGCCATTGGCCGCGCTCATCGTGTTGTTCTCCACGTCAATGTAGCCGCCGTTCTTCAAATCAACGGAGTGAAAATAAAGGGCGGACTCCCAATTGTAAGCAACCTCCATTGTCCTCAGCGTATTTCCCTTCACAATGATCCCGCCACCATCAACAACAACAGCATTGGAGAAATAAACTGCGTACCGATCCCCCTCGATGCGGCTGCCAATTAGCAGCAGCGTCGACTTCGCACCGAGAGTAAAGTCCAAAAAGGCAATGGCGTGGCTCCACTTCGAAAAAAGCACACTGCCCGCCACCAGTATCTGGGAGCTCGCTCCAAAATGGCCTTCAAACTCCAAAGCATCCCAATCCAATACCGAGGATGTCACGCTCACGTGCACATGCGCACCACTCCCCTTGATCGACAGGCCCATGAGGACGCACTGCAGCAGCGTGATGTTGAGTGTCTGTTGTGGTGCGTCGAAAAGCGAGAGGTCCAGCACGATCGCGGCGGTGAAGGTCACGTTGACGAAGCACAGACCACGCACACCGGGATCAGGATCGTCCACGGAGCTGATGCTGCCACTGTGCACGCAGCGGACCTCCGTGTCCTTCAATTCAGGGAGCGGAAGCGGCCCAAGGCCGTCCGGAACCGCAGCTGGCAGACACGTGTCACCGTAGCCGCCAGCAGCGCACACGCACTCGCAGCCGCTGATGCTGCTCGTCCTCGCAGCGAAGCACACGGCGTCCACCGTGCACGCACCACACTCCAACACCGTCACGGGCGTCCCAATATTAAGCTCTTCTTGGTAATTCGTCACAGGAGAGCCCCTTGCCTCGTTGCACACGCCGTAAATGGTCGGGCGCGAGTCAGATGGTGGCAACCAATCGTTTGTCATACATGCAATGGTCGACGAGTACGAGCCGTACGTGAAGTTGTTGTGAAGTATCGACCACACACTCCGATCGCGAAACGCCACGCCGTTCTCGTGGACCACGTACACAACGTAGGCGGTGCGGAACTCGTTGTCGCGGTGCAACAGCCAACTGCCACCAGTCACAGTCAGCGTGGCTGCCACAAGCACGGCGAAGCCAAGACGGAAAGTGCTGGACACAATCTGCAGCACGCTGCCGCCATCCACCGCAACGTCCCCAAACAGACACGCGCCTTCGTAGACGCCAATACTCGGCGCACTCCACGAGCTGTTCTGAATGGAGAACACGGAGCCGCCGCTGACACGCAGGTCCGACGCAAGGGCGTACATCACGTGCGTCCGCGACATAACAACGCAGTTGTCCATGTAGAAGACGCTGGAGAGTTTCGCGCCAAGACCGCGCTCCACGAGGATCGCAGCGCACGAGTCCCCGCCACACACCATCGTCGACCGCGTCATGACAAACCGCGTCGACAGAAGCCGGACGCCGTCCAGGACTAGCGCGGGGCCGTACCGAAATCCCTCGTGGCCACGAGTCGTCGGCACGTACTGCGACCCGCCAACCGTCGCGCGCAGCGTCGAGTTCGCCAGCAGCACACTCGAGTGCAGCGGCATCGCGCCATGCAGCACAATCGTGCCCTCCAGCGACGTCACGTTCGTCATGTTCACGAGGGCCCGGGGCATCGGGCGCGCCGTGCTCTCGCTGAGGCCGCCAATCCGCAGCTGCGACCCGCCCGCAAGCACGCAGTGGCGCAGCGTCACGTTCAGCGCGTCAGCGAACGCGTCCATCGAGCGCAGGTCCACCGCCACAGTGATCGGTCCGCTGAACACCACCGAGTCGAAGCACGCCGTCGCACGCCCACCGCCAACCGTCACCGACTCCGTCAGCGTCACGCCACTCACGCAGTCCTGCGCACCGCCACCACCGCCGCCGGCCCTCGCAGGCGGCACGTCGAACGGCAGGCACGCCTCGCCCACACCGCCGGCGCGGCAGCTGCACACGCAGTCGGAGAACGACGCAGTCAGCGCATCGAAGCACGCCAGCGCAGCCGCACAGCCGTCGCACGGCACCACGCTCACGGAGGGCAGGCCGGCAGAGCGGTAGTCGCCGCTGCTCCGCAGCACCCGGCCGCCGGCACGGTTGCACTGCACCGACACGACGCCACTCGTGATCGTCGGCCCGGAGACAAGCGTCGCGCCGGTGGCAGCGCAGCGCGCAATCGACACGGCGCCGCCGCTCAGCGTCACACCCGACAGCGACGCCACCGACGACGCCTCGCCCACCGCCCACACGTCGTGCAGGTCCAGCCACCCGCCGGCACCGAACGTTCCACCGTCGCAGCGCACCAGCGACGACGCAGCAGACCCCTCAACGCCCACGAAGCGCAGCACCGAATCGGACACCGCGAGGCGCTCGCCAAGCACAATGCCGCCGCCGCTGCTCACGATAGACACGTTCGTCACGGAAAACACCGAGTGGCTCCGCAGACTGAGACGCGACGAGGACGCCACACGCATCGCGGACGCGGTCGGACCGCCCGACGCCTCCAGCAACACGCCGTCAAATACCACCGCGCTCGACAGCAGGTCTACGCCGCCGCCAAAGTACACCGCCGACCCGCCCGCCCGCGACGACCTCAGCACAGTATTGCTCACACGCAGCTGCGTCTGCAACAGCGACGTCGCGTGCAGCACAAGTGGCGACGCCACCGCGTCCGTCAGCCCGCTCAGCTGGGAGTAGCGCATCGGCCCCGCCGTCACAATCGTCGAGTCACAGACCGTCACGTTCGTGTGTGCCGGCAGGTTGTGCGCAAACACAAGCGAGCAGTAGCTCCCGGACAGCCCGCTCACGCTCACCTCCAGGCTCCGGTCACTCGCCGGCTCGCCGCTGTAGCCCCGCACGTAGATCTGCGCACCGCCGTCGCACACGCAGCTCCTCAATTCGATGCGCAGCGCGCCGGGAAGCATCGCCGGCAAGTCGAACACCACAGCCACGCCGTTCGTGATGTACACGCCGTCCATCAGCACCGTGTCCACGACGCGGCCAACCGTGATGGCTCTGTCCACCGTGCCGCCCCGCAGTCGCAGCACCACCGCATGCACTGCGGGCATCCACGCCGCAGCAGCAGCCACCGCCAACACAACGAGCAGCGCCGCACGCACAGCCGCAATGGCCCTGCGCTGCACACGGTGCCGGCTGCGCGGACACTCACCCACAACAGACCACATCCACAGACCCAAACAGATATCAACAGGGCTGTCGTGGCGTGTCGCACTCGCCCCGTCAACCGTGACTCCTGCCTCGTAAATCCCTTTCTACAGATGGCAAATCCAGTGACACAATTCCGCCAGATTGTTATCCTACTGCTACTAATCCTAATACTGCAAGCAACTCCTAATACCTAGAAACGATAGTTGTGCTGGTCAAGCCAAAGTATCTCTATCTGCACAGTCAGAAAAGAAAGAGGCAGCAGCAACAGTAACTAAACACAGTGGCACGCAGAGGCATCCTGCCACAGACAGTCGCCACCAAAGCATAACCACCGACACAAAGACGCGCAGAAGCAACCACGCCAGTGACACCATCGCCTTCCCCTCATCGGTCAGCACCGCACCAAATCGCACAGCGGATTTGTTGTGAAGTAACGGCAATTGAGCAGTATACACGGAACAGCATCAAAATTTCATCTTATAATTGCTCAAATTTATGTTTCTCGTACTTGTCGCCAACAACACTGAAAAGGCCACAAAAGGGGCTTGCTCCACTCATCCTCCTCCTGACCAAAGCAAGCCCTTCGTACCCTCTCCCTCTCCACGGCCTGAGAGCCGCAATTGGCTGTCGAGAGAAAACACATGTGTGGAAAACCCCAGTTTGCGAGAGGGAATCGGCTGCCACTCACCCTCACTCCCTCACACCTCCCCGCTCCCTCCACAGGCGACGCAGCACATCACCATCACGACAAGGAGAAGCAGCACCGCGGAAGCACACACATGCCGGGACATGTTGGGCCTCTGCCGCTCACTCTCTCTTCCTTCCTTCCCTCATTCCACCGCCGCATCCGGTCACGCGGCAACAGTTGTGTGTGCGGGGTGCCTTGACAGCAGCAACAAGTGAGAGCATGTAAATATGTGTGTGTGGGCGGTGTGTGTGCTGTTGTTGGTCCTTTCAGAGCCCTCGAATTTCACAGTAGCGATTAGTCGCAACTTCCTTCTTTCCTAGCGTGTGTGTGTGCGAGAGGCGGGGAGAAAAAATAGCATGACATTGAGCACGGCCACCCGTCCACAGTGAGTGGCACCGTCATCATCCCCGCCGCAGTCACTCCCAACAACAACAACTCACGCACACAGACACACGGAACGAGAAGGAAGAACAGTGCACCGGGAACACACAGCGACGGTCACCGCCAGCAGGAGCCACGGCGGGTGCGTAATTATTCTTCACACACCGAGCGACGCCCACACACGGCAGTGCAAAAAAAGAGGGATGAAAGGAATGACCCCAAGAGCAGGCAACACCCTCACGCATGACGGGCATCGCGCAGCCGCGTCAGTCGGCCTCCGGCGGAATGCAAAGAGCGTCCCACACGCATCCATCCAATGGCACCGTGATCCCCACAGCAGGCAGACACGCAGCAGCCTCGCAATGTCAGCACGAGACGCAAGCAAACGTCCCGCCGTCGCCAAAAACATTCTTTCAGAGCACTGTGCAAATAATTATGTGTGCGTGCTGGAGGAACGAAAAAGAAGCACAGGGAGGCACATCATCAGCACAGCAAGAGACACAGCTGGATGGCAGAAATACATGCGGTACAGCCACAACCTCAACAATCACGCACGGCGGCAGCACACACAACATACAAATAAAAGAAAACTAACAAAAAAAACATGGCGGCAGGGTGTGGCTGTGTGTGTGTGTGGCGCTGCGGGTGTCTGCCCGCCCTGGCCGCAAAAAAACAAAACAAGAGGGAAAGAAATGTGTGCTCCGCCCCACAGGCCCTCGTCGCACGCCCACACGTCACGGCTCCCTCAGCGCGCCGTTCGTCGCGGCCCCTCCTCATGCGTGCAGCGGGCGAGGCGCACAGGGCTGTCGTCATGAGCGTGTCGGTGGGTGTGCGAGTGGAGCAGTTGGGCGGGAAACACACGGCACCCCTCACAGGAAGAGCGCAGCGGGAAACAATTAACAAAAGTAGAAAAGAAAAAAACGTCCATGGTGATTGCCCCAAAGCAACAAGCAAAAGAGGGGAAATGATTTGCAAGAAAAAAGCAATACAATATAAAAAAAGCAACAAAAAATTTAAAAAGAAAACAAAAGAAAGTTGAGAGTCCAGAAGAACTCCCGAGAGGCGGAAAAAAAAAAAAAAGAAAAGAAACATCTCTCAGCAAAAGTTTTCATTTCACGTGTCCCAAAACACAGGGGGGATAGGTGTCCACATATATTGCAAGCAGAAACAAAAAAAAACACATTGCATTCTCCCGTGAGCCCACACAACATTCCTCACATTTCATGCGGCATCCGGCCTACTCCTTCACGCCTCGTTTCTGCATTCCGTGGGACGCACAGCAATGAGGCCGGCACCGCGTGTGGGTGGCAGAAGCAAAAAAGAGGGAAATCGTCATTCACGACAGTGTACAGCAACCAGACAGTGGAAAAAAGACATAGCAAAAACATTTCCCAAATTGAGGTGGAGAATTTGCCCACAGGGCGTCAGGCAGAATAGACACACACATACAGGGGACGAGTCGTACCTTTCATCATTCGTGTGTGGCTGCTCCGCACCGCTGCCCAGCGGCACATGCAAGGGCGGTCAGCAGCAGCAGCAGTGGTGTGTGCACCCACGCAGTGGCGATGGCGCTGCTGTCCGACGTGCCGGGATCCTGCGCTCCAGTGGTGGCACTGTTGTTGGCCTCCTTCGTATATGTCGGTTTGCCGGACTGTGAGGCAGCACCGGCCGTGGCTGCACCGGAGGACTCACCATTGCCGCTGGCGGGAGTGGCTGAGGGTGTTTGCGTCGTCCCGGATGCATCCGTTCTGCCAACCCCTTCGCCTGTTGGCAGCTGCGAAGTGTTACCGGCTTGTGGGTCCGCTGGGGATATCCCCTGCTCAATAGTCTGTGCCGATGATGAGGCCCCACTCGCAGCTGAACTCGAACTGCCTGCAGCCTGCCCCGCTGCGGGTGCCTCCACTCCTGTCACTTGTGCTGCCGACGCCGCTGCAGCGGCCACTGGAGTTCCACTGTTGACGCCCTCAGGTGCCCTTTCAACAGAAGTCTTTAACTGACAGACGCCTGAGGTGCTACCCACAGCAGCATTAGTTTCTGTTTTCTTTTCCAGCCACTTCTTGTACACACCACTTTCTTTAGTCGTTGGAAATTCCATTGTAAACGCGGTTTTACCCGCTCCGGCGGACTTGCAGGATTTATTACATTTTGCAGTCAAGTACATCTGTTCGGCCGAGAGGCACAGTGACTCACTGACACGGCTGAGATCCTCACTTATCGTATCAAAGGCAAGAAACTCAACATCTTCAATCATATCATATGATGTACCCAGACTGTATTCGACAGCGCTCCCCTGATCAACAGTGTCCTTCTGATCAACAGTGTATTCGTCAGATGCACTTACAGTGTAGCCTCCACCACTGCTCGCAACAACAGTGTAGCCATGAGCACCCAGTGAGCTTACACACTTATTCCATTCTGACCGGCCAGGGAAGCGCCATTGCAACGTATTCTCACTGTCCGCACACGAGATCTCCACCGACACGTTCACGGCAGACGCTCCGGAATAAAACTCAGTTGATTGTACAGCAGCCCCCGTCGCAGCCGCAGCCGTCACGAAAATGGAAGCGCAGCAGCACAACAGCGCGAGGGACAACAGGGCGCACACTTCACGGCGCAGCGCAGTCGCCTTCATCACAGTAGTCATCATCCTTCCTAGTGTTGCTGGGGTCAGTCCGCTGATCTGCACACGGAGTGGGGAAGTGAAAGACAGAACGGGAGAGAGGGAGAGAGGCGCAGTATGGGCATAAGCAAAAAGAGGGCACACAGTATGGCAAGAAGCAGCTTCAGCCAACACAGTTCACGGAATGCGAGACCGCACCCACCCACACACCAGTCACGCGAGGAAGTCGGTTCTCAGTCATCCATAAATGGGCGCCAAAATTCCACTGCCATCCCACACTCAACGGCATGCGGCGCCTCACTCCAACCGACCGTACGGAGCGCATTGCAGCTGCAGGGAGCAAAACGGCATGACACTTCCCTCGTGTCTCTCTCTCCTTCATGGCCAAGGAAAAATACAGCAGCCACACTCAACTGCCAGCCCCGAAGACAAAAAAATCTTCCACGTGCACTCTGGTGTACATGACGTGTGCGCGAAGCCGTAACTGCCTGCGGACACGCACAAACGGAAGGAGTGGGAAAAGAGAAGACCACCACGACTCAAGCTGAGACTGCAGGCTGCCAGAGGGTCAAAAAAGTCAAAAGGGCCGCGTCCCGTCGGCAATCGCTGCATCACTTGCTTGCGGACAAGGTGTCGTGCGCAATTGGTGTGGCTCACTGTGACGCATCCACCCTCGCAGCCCCAGAGGGCGGAACAGCTACCGCCAACCCAAACCGCTGCCAACACGTCATCGCCACAATCGTGAAGAGCCGGCTGGCATCACACACTCGAGAAAGGGACACCAAAACACGCCATGCAACAAAGGGCACATCTAGTCCGCAAACAGTGCGCGGCATTCCAACACCGCAGGGACCCTCCCTTGCCCTCCTCTGCCGCGCACCGCAACATGCATCCCCATGGCCCTCCCGCACGCACCATCCTCCTCCTTCCTTATGTTCGGCCCACTGCCGCCACATCCGACCCCTGTACCTCGCAGTATCAGTGGAGAACACACAACAGATGAAACAGCAACAGCAACCTCGCCGCCTGTTGCACTAGTGATGGAGGTCCATCGCGCAAGAAATGGAGAAGAACTCAACGTGCATTTTGGCGGCACCGTGTAAAATCTTCTCAGTGTGCAAATGCCTCCTTTCTTCCGTCAAGGGGTGCTCGGCTTTACAAGTCATTGTGTCCCCCAAGACGTTGTAGCACTCATCCCTTCCCTCTTCGCAGTACTTTCCCTTGTTCGTGTTCTTCTCCAGATCTTCCGTTAAAACCTCGATGCGGTTCGGCTCCCAGCCACTGCTGTCATTCTGTGTGGCGACGGTGTACGCCTGCAACGCGCCCCGCCTCCTCACCGTGTCAAATCCACGGCGAAGCTCCAGAGCGGGTGCAGCGACAATACACCCCGCTGGCGCAGTACACCAGCAACAACACCACCAGTGGGAGAAGCGGCGTGGCGTGGCTGGCGAATGGCCTGAGCAAATCGCATTTATTGGTTTCGTGTGAGTAGCAGCAGCAGCAGCAGCAGCAGTGCAGCCTGACTGCGGGAGGAGAGAGACAAAGGAAAAAAAGGCGGAATAAGAAGGAAATGGCTTCGTGCCAGTTATGCGTCAGAATGCGGCACAAAAAGCGGAGTAGCAGAAGAACACAGAGGCGGCCATACACACCGCGTGCGCACTGACTCCACCAATGGGACGGATCGTCAATCCGTCGTCGAGGGAGCGTCCATCACCATAGCACAGAGTCCTCATCGGCCGCAACGCTCCCTCCACGCGGAGTGTTTGGTCCTTTCTCCTTGTGGTGTCGCAGTATTTGTGTGACCGGCCACTCAACAGCCACCACTTGCGCAGCGCCCGTCCCAGGTGCAGGAGCATCGCACAGTGCTATCCCAACAGCCCATATCGCATGGCATCAGCGCACTCCGCTGACCTGCTTTCATGAGGCATTGTCGCCTTGCGTGCACTGCCAGGCACCCAGCGTCACACCCTACCCGTCGCACATGTCACAATGAATGGCGGGCTTGGACGCAGCCGTGCTCTCCGTGTTTCCGCGTTTCAGGATGCTGCATCGGTTGTGCGAAAAAAAAAAAAAAACAAAGAACTGTCTCCACTTGAGCCGTAAGTTCGCAACGATTGCACTGCAACGGTGACTCTTCGAGCTGCTTCTCTTCTTCGTGCACATTTTACGATCTAATTGGGACCTTTCTTGCATCTCATGTGGTGGCATAAAATTGCTCATGGGATCCTTGTGCATCGCACAGCATCGACAGTGCAGAAGGCAGTTTTTTTTTTTTTTTTGTTTTGTTTTGTTTTGTTTTTGCTGTTGTTTTTAGGTGTGGAGATTCTGCAAATACAAAAAACTCGCCCCATACCTGTTCTTCTTTTATCCCGCCTCTTCCCCACTGCAGTGGTGGACGCTCTGTTCCCACCATCACCCTTTGCGTTTGTGAAATGAGCAAACAGTCACGGAGGAAAAAGAAAAAGGCACAAAGAAATTCCACTGCGAGTGTACGCGCCACTCCCACGACGGTTCAAAAGGCTTTTTTTTTTTTTTTTGCGTATGTTTTTTTTTATTTGTTTGTTTTTTTGTTTTTTTTTTGCCATCGGCCCGCCGTCACCGCATGCGCCAATGCGGTGATGAGTGCTGAGTGCCTGAAAAGAAGTAAATAAATAAATAAATAAGAAAAAAGAAAAAAAAAGGCAACCAAAGTTTTTTTCCTTCGATGCGGGTTGGAACCACCCACCCACCGTCGCCCGCTGGCGCCTCTTCTCTTTTTCCCTTTCAATCTCTCTTTATTTCACTTTCTTTTTTTTTTTTGTTTGTTTGTTTGTTTGTTCCTCCTTCTTTGGCCTTCCGTTTTTGGATCGATTCTCTTCCACAGAAGGGCATTCCCGCATAAACACAATCCGCTCCTTTTTTTTTTTTTTCTTCTTTTTTTTTTTTTGTTTTTGTGTGTGTGTTTTGTTTTTTTGTTTTTTCCTCTATTTGTTTCTCTCATTTTTGTTCCTGCCGATGTGTTGGTCTGCTTCCTTCTGTTTGTTTTTTCTTCTTAAAAATTATGTACACATCATAAAAAGAGATCATCATGGCAGGTGAAATGTCTACGTGCGTTATGGCGGTGCATATGCAAAATAATAATAAATAAATAAATAAATATGCGGGCAGAACAAGAAATAAATAAATACGGATTCATTCATTACGATATCCACACATACACACACAATCTCTCCATTTCTTTCTCTCTATTTTAGATGCACCCACTTTGTTTAATTCTCGCATTTTTTGTTTTGTTTTGTTTCGTTTTTTTTTTTTTCTAATCCCACCCCCCTTATTGTTATTTGTTGTTGTTGTTGTTTTTTGTTTTTGCACCTCTCTAAAACATCTTCCTGCTTGTTTGTGTGGGTGAGTACATGAAAGAGAGGGAAATACGGGGATAGAGGGGCTCTCTTGCGTCGTTTTTTTTCTTTTTTCTTCATCCTCTTTCTTGTGTGTTTATATATGTATATTTTATATATAAATGTGCATGCATGCATTTAAATATATATTTTTTCTTTTTTGGTTTTTTGATTGCATCTTTTCTACCCGAGAGACTTCTCTTCGGTGGTGTCAGTTGTTGTTGGTGGTGGAGACATGAACAAATGGGAAGGGGAAAAAAAAATAAAAAATAAAAAAAAAATTGACATGTAAAAATTGTATGCTTCTATGATGGCTCTTGTGTATTGCAACACAACAAAAAAAAAACCCTCTTTTTTTTTTTTTTTTTTTTTTTTTGC
>NW_001849379.1:29267-63485 GCF_000209065.1 Trypanosoma cruzi
TTTTTTTTTTTTTTTCCACCCCCTCTCTCGCCTCCCACCCCACTTTTCTCCTCGCGGCCCCCCTCGTCGGTCAAAATGTCCCTCCCGCGTTGACTGAACCCAAAACCTCCCCCTCCTCCCCAGACGGTGCAGGTAAAAAACCCTCCACTCGCTGGTTGGTTGGTTCTGTTCCCTCTCTCTTTCTTTCTCTCTCTCTCTCTCTCTCTCTCTCTCTCGCTTCCTCCCCCTTTACGCGACGCCGGTGTGTTGTTATCTCCACGTGCCGGTAAAAACTTCTGGCTTGACTCGTCACGCGTGTGATATCTAAGCCCAAAACGGAGGCAGTGCAGCAAAGAAAAGACAAGACAAAAGAAAAGAAAAGGAAAGGAAAGAAGAGCGACACCCCCAATACAACCAGATGCAAACAAAAAAAAAAAAAAAAAAGTTCCCGTTCATACGACAGCACCCGACCCTTCGCGTATCGTCAAGACGACTGCGGCAGGGAGCATGCACTGATGAGATCGTTGTGCCTCACGCTTACGGTCCAATCATTGCGGATGCACACAAGCAGAAAGAAAAAAGGAAAAAGAAAAAAAAGAGGAAATAAACGGCAACAAACATCACTTTCCTTCTTTATTCATTTGGTCCCTCCTCCCCCAACGTGAAGGCCGCGCCGTCCTTTGCCGCTCTTCACCCATCCTTGTTACTGTCTGCAATGGCTGAGTGAATTATCCCCTTCATGTCTCCTCACCCCTAAATTTAACAACAACATTTTTCTTTTCTTTTTTTTTCTCCGCTCATCTCTTTATTATTATTATTTTCCTTTTTCAATTTGGCTGCGGGGGAGAAGCCGGTGCCCTCTCCGCCGCGGCGTCGCCCTACTCATGGGCCATCCGCCGTTAGCCGTTACACGTGTAGAAGAAAGACAAAGGGAGAGAGGAGGCAAGAGGGGAGAAGAGAAAGTGGCAAAGCAAACCAAAAAGACGTTTGTCTCACCCCCATTGTCATTCCTCCTGCTGTTCCTTTTCATTGGCATTGAAATCCGCTACGGCATGTAACCCCTTCTTATTTTCTTCCTTGTCTATTTTCTTCTCCTGCTGCTTCTCCCCTGCATTTGCAAAGACGAGGGGGTCGGATAACAGGGCAGCGATGTCATCTGGAAGAGGCGGAGGTCGCACGTCGTCCGGCACAACCAACGGCTCTGCTGGTGGCAGCCCACACAACACCGTCACGCGCCTCTCAGAGACGGCCACCGTGGCGGAAAAACGTGCGGTGATGTGGCGCTCCCCTTTGATGCGCAGGACAGAAAGAGGGTCAATAACGCCCTGCCGCCGCAACATCGCCACGGCCATGCGTGCCTTAAGAGGGTTCTCCAAGTGTTTAAGGCTAAACGGGAAACACTGGTGCTTCCCTGTAATTTCTTGTAGCGAGGCAAGTACAGAACGCACGCGGGCGTCACTCTGAAATTCCACTTCGTTACGACGGTAAATTGTTGTCACACCATCAGCAGGTGACACCTTGTACGAGGGATGATCGGTAAAGGCTACATCCAGCGTCCACACCTGATTTGCACCTATGGTACAATCTGCAACGTCCTGGTGAGGGTCCTCCGCTGACACACGTCGTGTGATGATGCATTCCATGCCATCTGGAACCCATCGTTTTGTGCGGTTTGAGAGTACGCCCTCTAGTCCCTGGACTTCAAAGTAATTTCCCACACGGTGTATAAAGTCTGTGATATCCGCGTTCAACATGCCTGGCTGCAGGAGATGAATCATTCCGTGCAATGCCACACGTGCCGCCTCCACCGCGTTACTTGCCCCCTGAGTGAGTTGCCGCACCTCTTCATTTTCAGCAGTGACGTCATGTGGCACAAAAACCGTTCTTGCTGCAGTGACCGGGTAGCCGTCAATGTGGCACCCCATATGAATCGTCACCACATCGCCACCGCGCAGCACGACGGCCTCTTCTTCTACCAACGGCGCATGATTGCAGAGGACGTAATTCACCGAGACATTTGTTGGATACGAGAGACCGCGGAGAATGCGGTTACCGTCCGCGTCCTTCGCCTTGGAGAACATCGCTCGCACCCGCTGCAGAAGTTCTTCATCGCCACGATCACACAATTGTTTTGTGGTTGCCCCTGGCACGCACGCAGCTGCGAGGATGTCCATCACCTCGTCAAGAGCACGCCCGGCAGACTTGTATTTTGTCCTAACGTCCGGCTTCACAATTGTCTCTGCCACCCGCTCTGCCGGCTCCAACTCACCCTCGAGTTCCTTCTCCATGAGCGCGAGCTTTTGACGAATCGTGGACGCAGACCGCACCCTCGCACTGCCGCCTCGCTGCGGCGTTGGCGCCCGCTTTGCTGAGGTTTTGTGTCCCGCATCTACCGTTGGGGTTTGGGCCTCCGGCTTTGGGAAAGCAGCGACTTTCTGGCGCGTCGTGTGGGCCGGCCGCACGGACCCTCTCAATTGCTGCAGCGAAAATGACCGCCGGCGCTTCATCCGCAGGGTCGGCCGCGCACTCTTGCTGCGGCTGTTGCTGTACCCACGCCCCATGCGACAGCTTCAGGCACCACAGACTTATCCGCACAGCGCAAAAAAATAAATAAATAAATAAAAGGCCTAACAATCACACACACACACAGAGAGGGAGAGGGACAGAGAAAAATTTTTTTTACTTCCTTTTTTTGTCGGTTCCATTAAAAAAAACAAAAACAAAATGGAAAAGAAAAGAAAAACGCGTGTGCAACGAGCGTGATGAAATGTGGGGCCACGGGCCTCTCTCCCTCTCTCTCTCTCAGTGTTTCTACAGCCCAACACGCATTCATGTATACACCTCTGAACGTATCTGTGTGCCCGTGTGTTTGTGTGTGTGTGTTTTGGAATAAAACATCGTGGTAAAAGTCAGAAGCGGGGTGGGTGGAAAGCATTTAAAAAAATAATTTATGCCCTCCAATCAAAAAAAGAAAAAAAAAACAAAAGAAAAGGTCCTTTTTTTTTGTTTTTTTTTGCTCCATTGGGTGCTTTCAGTGGGTTTTGCTTACTCGCTCTTCGTACATTTCGCTCCGCATCATTTCTCCTTTCCACCTACCGCCTCCTTTTTTTGTTTGTTTGTTTGTTTTTTCTTCGTCCTTCTTCTTTTATTTCCTCCTCCTCTCCTCCTGACTAATTGGCGTATTTCGTTTTCTTCTCTGTTCCGTTTCCCGTTTCTTTCCTCTGCTTTGCGTCGTCCATCATTCGGTGCTGCCATTCACGCCGTCCCCCCGTCCGTCTGCGTGTGTGTGTGTGTTTGTCAGTGCGTCAAGCATCTCTCCTTTTCCGGTTCTTCTACCGACGTCTACGAAAGTTCCGCATGGATTTAATTCGACGACCCCCACGTCGACGCGGCTGGTCGTCGTACCCATCGTCGTCCGCATTTTCCCTCTCGTCATTGCCTTCCTGTGCTTCCTCCAGACCACCCTCATCATCCATTTCCTCCTCGTCAAGGTAACGGTCCGGGCGTGGTGCACGTCGGCGCTGCTTAAGTTCCTGCAGCTCCCTCTCCAACTCTCTCAGACGTTCTTTATCTGCAGCATAAGAACTCAGCTGTTGTCGCTGCTGTGGTGGCGGCGGTGGGGGCGGTGGCGGCGGTGGCGGCGGTGGCTGCTCATGCTGCGGCTGCTCATACTGCTGCGGCTGCTCATACTGCTGCGGCTGCTCATGCTGCTGCGGCTGCTCATGCTGCTGCGGCTGCTCATACTGCTGCGGCTGCTCATACTGCTGCGGCTGCTCATGCTGTTGCGGCTGCTCATGCTGCTGCGGCTGCTCATACTGCTGCGGCTGCTCATGCTGTTGCGGCTGCTCATAATGCTGCGGCTGCTCATGCTGTTGCGGCTGCTCATGCTGTTGCGGCTGCTCATGCTGCTGCGGCTGCTCATACTGCTGCGGCTGCTCATGCTGTTGCGGCTGCTCATAATGCTGCTGCGGCTGCTCATACTGCTGCGGCTGCTCATGCTGTTGCGGCTGCTCATAATGCTGCTGCGGCTGCTCATACTGCTGCGGCTGTTCATACTGCTGCTGTTGTTGCTGTTGTTGTTGCACATGTCGCCGGATTTCCTCTTGATGTCTTTCAGGGAATAAGAGTATACGGTGACTCTCCACCTCCTGATTGAGAGTCCGTCTGCTGTAAACGTCATGGTCGTAACTGACCCCCTCGATCGGCATAGTGTGGACAAAGAGGATGTCGTGACTGTCGGCGAGGTCGCCGGTCTCGGCGCTCAGCCCAATGTAATACCCCCCCTTGCCGATCGGAAGGCGGAGGTCGGAGATGGTGGTGCACTGCAGCTCATTCCTCTCGCCATCAAGAGAGAGAAAAATTTGCAGAGCATTCCCCTCGTACCGAATCCGCGCTGTCGAGGGCAGCGCGGAGGTCTGGCGGTAGGCGTATTTGCAGCTCCCCACATATTCCCCCTTGAAGTCTTTTTGTGTATTGTACTGCCGGTTCCTCTGCTTTTCGTCATTGAAGAGGACGTACACCGCCGGGTTGTCACGGAGGCCGTCGTTGTCGTACGTGTCAAAAATGATGCCGAGGCCAGTGAATTCCATCGGCCTGCCCATCAAGGGGCCGTTGTGGCTCGGCCTGTCAGTCGTGATCCACAACGCAAAGCCATCGGCGCCGGTGCCCTTGCCGTGCAAGTGAAACCCCACGACAATCTCAAAGGAGGGCATGTCCAGCGGCTCCGTGTTCCACAAGTGCCCCACCTGCCCGGGACGGTCTGCCGTCAGGCGGACGTAATTGTCCGTGATGACGGTGGTGCCGCCGATGGCCCAGTGCCGCAGCTCGTTTTCGCCGTAGTAGTTGCGCAGGAGCGGCGGGGAAAAGGAGTGGTGCTCAATCACACGCTCCGACGTGCGGTGGTGCTGCTCCGCCGTCATCCGCGGTCCATCTGTCGGGGACGCGGTGGATGTCAACGCCGCCGTCAACAGAACGGAGACGATGCCGCCCCACAGGGCCAAACCAAACACACCAGCCCCCATAGACAGAAATGTACACACACACACACACACACTCTCTCTCTCCAATTATATATCCTCTTGTGACTCAGTCGTCAGAGAAGCGTCCCTGTTGTTAAATAGCCCACTGCAACTTCCACTTCTTTTCTCCTGTCTGGCAATGTGAAAATATATCAATTGTGGCTGTACCCAAAAGAGAGAATAAAAATCCTGTCAAATCCTGTGGAAAAAAAAAAAAAGGTTATCCCCCCTTTTTTATTTCTTTCCTTTCCTTTTGATTCCTTTTATTGTTTTTCGTGTTCGCTGTTTTGCTGCCCCGCTGTGTAGGTGCTGCTCTCCCCGTCCAGAAAAAAAAAAGAAAAAAAAAGACGTTTAAACAAAAAGAAAAACGCAAAATCCCGTCACACGAAGAGAGAGACAATAAACACAATACGCCTGAAACAACACGTCCCTGCACTCACACACACACACACCCCTCAGTTAATAGAGCCGTACTGCTGTTCGCATACACAACTGTCTGATTGATCCAACTCGTTTTATAACGCGTCCCTCGCCCCGTTTCTTTTCGTGGATGAAAATATATATAATATATATATTGCGTGTGTATGTGTGTGTGCCGAGTGAGGCAATATTGAAATTCTATACATTGCTGTGTAAGACAGACAGGAAAAAAAAAAAAATGAACATAAAAAACAAAAGAAAAAAGAAAAAAAAATGACCATCCGCTATGTGTTTGCTTGAAGAAGTGTGAAGAGGAGTAAGGGGGGAAAGGGCTGCCTCATGTCTACTGCAATTGTGTGTGTGTGTCAATTGGACATGCATGTATGCATGCACGTCCGTGTTTGTGCCTTCTCGCCCGCAGCAACGCCTCACTCTCCCGCACGAGCAAACAAACCAAAAAAAAAAAAAAACACGCACGCGCAAAAGCAGCATGTGTACATTCACTTCTTTCATTGTTGTCTGCGTGTGTGGCTGCAAATGACCCACGCTGCCACACGCCCCACCCCCCGTGTACTTTCTTCACGCCGTTGTCTCCCAGGCGTATTTCTCTTTTATTTCCTTTTCTCTCCTTTTCCCTTTTTTTTTTTTTTTCTTTTGGCTCGCCGCGGGAACAAACGAGTGAGCGGGCGAAGAATTCCACCGCCCGTGCCCCCCTCCCTCCATCCCTCCGTCCCGTCGCCGGCGCCTCTCCCCACACGCCTCCCCCAGGCGTCACACAAACAAACACATACCCACAAATACACTAAAATCGGCGCAGCTGAAACGCGAACAAAAAAATGTACCACCCAACGACACGCAAAGAAAGGGAAGAAGCAGAAAAAAACAACAACAAAAAAAAAAAAAGATATCCTCACTTAAAATGGCAAACCATTAAAGAAAAAAACACCATCAGCGCACACGCACGCACGCAAAAAAAAAAAAAAAAAACATTTAGTCGCACACGCATATACATATATATATATTAAATATATGTGTACGCAATCAAATAATGGAATATGTAGTCACACAGGCAAAAGCCTTTATGTCGATGCATGGACATTTGTATACATGTGTATATATTTAAATAACTAAGTGCCCATTTGAAATTCTTGCCCTGCTGCTTCATTATCCCCGCGAGCAGCCATTTTTATTCGGTACTGTGCAATCTCCTGCTGCAGACCCATATCCACCTCTATTTCCTCGTCAAAAGCCTCGCCAGTGAGGGGATCCACGTGGCCAACGCGATCCACGACTTCCTGTAGCGCGTCTAACTCAAAGTGATGACCGTTGCGCAACACTACAGGCTCCCGCATCAGTTTTCGTGTCAGCATGCAGACATACTTGGCCGGGTGCTTCGTCTTTTTCTTTTCCTTTTCTGGCATTTGCTTTGTGTCACAGGCACCAGTCTTCACAGGCGGCGCCTGCCCAGAGGGAATCGATCCCGTGGCATATGATGCAAAAAGTGAGAGATCACCAATAAGTTGTCCAACGGCCAGTTCCATCATGAGCGTCTGCAGCATGCCCAACTGCTCCTCCAACGCCTGCACCACCCGCGCCGCCTCGTTGGCCATCTCCGCATCCTCAAACCTGAGCCGTTGACGCAGCAGGGATACCGACTCATTGTCCGGGGCACAGTACATTGACGTCTCGTTCGAAAGGCAATATGTGAAGGCCTGTGCCACCGTGAAATGCGCCCCAGGGCGTAGCGGGTTCGTGTCGGTTGATATCAAATTCACCAGCGCAGTGAAGTCCGCGGTGAGCGGCTCCACATTGACAGCATTCACATTGCACAGCACCTCCACGGTAAGAACAATGACGAGCATGCCCACATACTCCTTGCAGAGGAGGGACTCCAGCCGATGCACATGTCGCGTCAGAGCCCTGAGCGACAGCGCAAGGGATTCCTGCAACGCCTGTGACGGTCGGTAAAGGGCAAAACGCAGCAAACGCAACACCGAAATGGCCACATTCATGAATGGATTGTTCTGCGACTCCAGTGTTGTGTCACAGCTGGCCTCCCAGCAAAGAAGTGTAAGAGACAAAAAGGGTATCACCGTGTCGCCAAGAAAACTCTGATGCTGCGTGATGAAAGATCGCTGGTAGCCACGCACAAGATCCATCCGCTCGCAAAAGTCGGCCAAGTTGAGCAGCATCACCGCCAAGTAACGGAACAACCCCAAGAACCTCATCGCTACACCGTCACATACGGAGTCCTTCACGGGGCTTTGGCCCTCCAAAATCTGTTCAATCCGCTCCTCACCCACGGCGATGGCCCAGCGTGCGCCGAGCTCCGCAAACAGTTCTTGCAGCGCTTTACCCTCAGAGAAATGAATGAGGATCGTCGTTATTTTTTCTTGAAAGGCACTCACCTTTGTTGTTTCAATGGGAAGATTCTCATCAGGGGCGGTGAAGTAAGTCACTGGGGTGGTCAACTCATACATGCAACGCACACAGGCATGCACAATATTCCACTCCAATGACCGTTTCTTCATGATCATCTGCAGCGTCGACACGAGTCGTGCGTCGTCGTTATTATACAACTGCCGTAACAGATCCCCCGCCTTCAATCGCATGTAGTCACTGCAGCGAAACAACAGCACCGTCAGCATCTCGAGTTGTGCATCACCATTCCCCGTAGACTGTGTTTCGAGAAACTCCTCAAACGATTCATTCAACTTTTGCACGGCGTCAAGTAAATCCCCAGTGCGAAACCTGACATCGGGAAAGTTTGAAATGCCATACAGACTTTCCAGTGCCAAAATGCGTGCGTTAGGGTTCTTGCCAGCATCATTTGCAACGGCCACAAGCCGCGAGAGCACCTCCTTGCATGCAGGACGATGTTGCTCAACGAGAGAGTGGGCAACGCCGGGTTCATTGAGGCTCGATGCTAAGCAAGAGAGCGCGGAAACTCCAATGGCCCCGGGGTCCTGATCCAGAAAGAATGTGATGGCGCCATGAATTGACATGACTCCCCTCTTTTATTAGTTGGTTATGAATTCCTTTGATATTTTTTTTATTGTGGTGGTGGTGGTGGTGGCGGTTGTACTTAATTTTTTTTTCTCTTTGAGTTTTCCGCTGTTCGTCTCACGGCCTACGCCTCCTTCCGCCGTGAGGTCCCGCTAGACGAGAGTCAACGAGAATTCGCCCCCGCCCCCTTTTGTGAGTGTAACTTCCCGCGCCCCTCTCGTCCCTCGCTTGACAATTGCCGACGGGCCTGTCAGGATGCTTCACACACGTCCGTCTGTATGAAAATATGTCTTCTTCGTGTGCGCGAGTGCCTCTCGCCCTTTCTTTTCTTTTCTTTTTTCTTTTCCGCTGCACCTTTTTGCCTTGCTTGTTGTTTATTTGTATACTTGTATGTATATATATATATATGTAAAGAATAGAGCTTCTCTTTGGATGCTTCCTCTCTCCGCCGCAATGACGTGTGTTTTGCCGGCAACGGTGGTTGCGTGATGCACAGACCAAACGGAAAAAAAGAAAGCACAGACAGTAAAGGAAACAAAAAAGAGAGGAACTCGCAGGAAATGACATCCGTCGGCCAAAAATGCACACACAGAGAGAAGGAGAGAAGGAGATAGACCGTCCTCTTCTCATTCTCGTCATTCCCTGCAAGAAAGAGGAGGCATCACCCCTCTAAAGCAATGACAATAGACACAAATAGAAGCTTCCGCTCATGCCAAAAACGTTATAAATTGGTGTATTTGTTCCCTTTCATTTTGTTTTGTTTTGTTTTCCATTTCCATTTTCTTCTCCGTCTGCTTTTTTTTTTTTTTTTTTTTTTTTACACGACGACTGTGTGTGTGTGGCACTGTGATCGGCATGCCGCAGCGGCCCTTCGGTTTATCCCCCGTCCTACACAGACAGACAGACAGGCAGAACAGGCACGCCTGAGCATAACCACACATCTTCCCGGGTAGCACACCCCCCACGCAAAAGTTTATTACTACTCGCTCGTTCAAAATACCCGGCGTCTTTGGCCGCCGCTTGTCTCCCTTTTTTTTTTTTTTTTTTTTTAATCTTCTTGTGAACAGAAGCATCTTTTGCGGCCCGCTCCACATACATGCAGGCACACACATTTCCTTCTCCTCCTCTTTTTCTCAGTCCCACACGTCCCCCCGCATCCAACATGTCGTCCCGTTGGGTTCTGCACCACAAAAAAAGAAAAGAAACAAAAAAAAAATGCGCACGCATACACGCGATAAATTCCAGAGGCCTCACAGGCGTTGGAACCCTCCGCTGCCTCCCTATTCCTCCTTCATCTCCTCCTCGCTGCTGCCGCCGCTGGTATCATCGGCGTCCGCTATTGCCCGCAGCTGTCGCAGCGCAATCGCTCTGTGCGCGGCCCAAAGCTCAGCTTCCTGTTCCACCGGCGACGGTCGTTGGGGCCGCAGCGGCAGGAACCACCACGGCCACACGGAGCCCGTGCCAAACACACGACGCAAGTTCTTGAAATCAAACCTCCGCGCCGCAACCCCATCGCCGCTGTCGCTGTTATCGTCAATCAAAAAGGCATACGCCCCGCGGCGCCGCGACTCATAATCTCTGCGCTCCTCCCGTCGCAACAGTCGCAGTGTGCTGTCGCCTTTTCCCAATAAAAACAAATCCTGCGCAAAAAACACCAGTAGGATTATTATGAAGGTTCCAGATAAAATAACCACAAATAGCAAAATTGAAGATGTGTCCTCTAAAAGAATAGAGGTACGCCCTTTGTCTTTAAAAACCAAAATGTGCAGCAAAGATGTCCCCAGGAAAACGATAAGGTAGATCATGAACAGGAGTAAATGCTTATGATTGTCGTGGCCGATACATTGACCTATCCACGGGCAGTGGTGGTCCATCTCATACACACAGATACGGCACTTCGAGCAGTGATGCGTCTCAGAAATTTTGTAGATGCGGCAAAAGCGACAGCGCCGGGCCCCTCCAAGAAGAAATGACATCTCCTGTTCACAGCTTTCGGTAGAGCGGTCAAGAGCCGCAAGGGCGTCGGAAGCGACCAAAAAGATATTCCGGTGCGGCAACCATAACTTGCCGGAAGAACCTTCCAAATCTTTGCCGTCAGCACCACCGAAATTGTGATGACGACGGCAACGTTTGTAACTCCCATCAGTTATTCGCTGATGCTGCTGCTGCTGCTTCTGCTGCCCTTCATGTTGTTGTTTTTGTTGCACCTGTAAGTCCTCCGCAGCGTTCATAACATCCACTGCAATGTCTGTTGAATCCTGATGGGCGTTAGCGCTGCGTAAATGCGGCTCTTGCACGGCGGCAACTGCCCTGTTGACACTGTGGCCCTCCTCCAGCCAATCCTTCGCCTCCGCTGCGGCGATGTCGTGGGAGACGGTGCCTTTTTCCCCGTTGACCCCCTCCTCATGCGTCTCATCCGCATCGCCTCGCTGCACAACATCTGCAAGCACCCCACGCATAAATTCCTCCATGCGCTCCTCAGCAAGGCACGACGGCGTCACCCCCGGATGTCTCGTGGTTAATAAAGCCAGCGACCACACCGTCATGAAGAACGCCGACGCGGCAATAAACGTCAGAAGAACGTCAATGAACGTCGGCACGCGGGAAAGCATAGGGGCATACAGATACACCACCACCGTCTGAACAAAAACCATAATAAGAGACACCGTGGCAAAAAGGCCTGCCCATCTCTTGACCATCCGCAACATCTCTCGCAAAAGCAGCAACATAGATGACCGCATTGCTCACCTTGGCAGCAGCAAAAAATAAATAAATAAAAAAATAAACTAGAACAAATAAATAAATGCTACAAATAACAAAATGATAGAAAGACAAATAATATCAATGGAAGAAATAAGAGAAAAAAAAAAAAAGAGAGAACTCAAGATCACCGTGAGGGAGTAAAAAGTAAGTAACGCCAACAAACCTCTATTCCTCCTTATTTATCCCTCCCTCCCTTCCTCCCTACTTGTGTATGTGCGTGTTTGTGGATTTATATTTATATATAACTTATGATGACTGTTGTGGTTTCCACGCAGTCCCTCCTTTTTTTTTTTTCTTTGCCTGTTTCTTCTTCACACACAAACACACACACACCGCTTAGAAACACGGCCGGGACGCATGAGGATGAAAGAAAGGGGAAAATTATAAAACGTGCGGCTTTAACTTTTCACGCACCGGAGGGTGGGGAAGAGGGGAATGGGGGTCCGCGGCATTTGGCCTCCCGCGGGCCGCCAGCAGCTGCTCCACCGCATCGCTCAGCTGCATGATGGACTGCAACTGCCGCTGCGAGTTGGCATCACCCACAAGCTGGCAGAAACGTGTAGACGCGGCTGCCGATGCGTGACGGAAGGACTCCAGCAAAAAGGCCCACGCGTTGCGCGCATCGATAGGAGCCACAAAGTCAGTCTCGTCGAGAAGATTGTCTTCCTCCCCCTCATCGTCATCCCCGTCATCGGCGGCAGCTGCGTCCCTTTTCAGCACATCCGCCGCCGAATGGAGGAGCGATTGCAGACATTTATCATTCTCCATTCCCAACGCCTCCTCCTCTTCATCCTCCTCATCTTCCATTTCGTCGTCATCCCCACTGTCGCTCTCGGTTTCGCCGCTCCATTCCTCCTCATCATAGTCGTCCCCATCGCTGAGTGACTCGCGCATTCCCACCTCCGTGATGACCATCGCACCCTCGCGATGACTGTACTTCTCCAGCACTTCGCCCTCCAAAACGCCGCAGAGCACCTCCTCCAGACTCGCTGCCAACTCCGCCTGTTCCGTCTGCAGCCGTGCAAGAGTTGCTATGGCCATGACAAACAGACGGCGGTCGTACGATCGTAGCATCACCTGCATGGTTTCCTCCTGCACAAGCCGTATGTAATGAACAAAAAACGGCAAAAGCACCCCGGCGCTAGAGAGCATTCTAACAGTGAGTGCGGCATTCGCAAGGATCGCGGAAAGCACATTATTGGCAAAGAGGAGCGTAAGCGTACGGCGTTGCTTCTCTTGACTAGAAGAGTCATTCAACACGCGAAGTGCGGCCTGCAGGATGTATTCAACGAGGCTGTCTGCCATTGCTATGGCTGTTGTGTTTTCTCCTCCTTCCCGCTGCTTGAAAAGCCACAAGTTCTGCAGGATGGAGTCGTACACTTTGGGAACAGCAGAGAGATCACGCAGGTGCAGGAGGTGGCTGCTTTGCATCACGGTATCACACATCATACAGACGATCTGAGCGGGTGTCATGGAGGCCATGTTCGCCGCGAACTCCGGCACCGCACAGAGGTCACTCATCGGGAAAAGGAGAAACTGTTCAGGTGACACAGAAACAAAATTGTCCAGTGGCGGAAGCATCTGGTAAAAGTAGTCCACGGCGCCTTGCACGATAAGTTGATGGATGCATGGCAACAGCCGCCACATGGGCGATGCGACAGCAGAGCTCAGTGACAATATTGTTGTGAGCAACATGAGCGAGGCATCCATAAATCCAAGACAACTCCCTTTCTCCCTCGACAGCACAACATAAAGCAACGGGGCAATGCGTTCCTGCATCTGCAGAATGAGGCCACCCTCCCCTGATGCCTTGGAAGAAGAGTTCACCTCCTGCTGAGAAACAGCACGCACAAGTGTTGTGAGTGTCTCCAAGACCTCATCAGCGGTCATGATAGTGTCCGCGACAGCATCTTCATCGGAAACCAGTGGATCCAACCGTGCGTCACCACCGGTGTTTTCTGTAAATGGCGTGAATTCAGAATCTTTAACTTCCTCGGCGAGTACCCGCTCCAGGACATGGAGAAAGTGTTGCACCAACATTTCGGTGAGATGTAGTGCCCACTGTGAGAGAACATCACGGTAGTGTTTGATCGTCCTGCGCAGGGTGCGGACCACCCCCTCACTGTCCATGAGGCGCATGGCGTAAAAATAGTGCTGAATGACGTCACTGATGCAGGGTGCAATGACGTCCCTTGCATGCGGATGGCAGATAAGGGAGGCGATGGAGGCACATGCCTGCATTCGCACCGGCATCTCGGGATCCTGCAGAAGTGGGAGGATCTCTGAGAGAACAAACTGAAACGCCTGTGGACTGCTCCAGTGAATTTTAGACGCAAAAACACTTAACACCAGGATGCTGCGGGCCCGTAGAAATCCAACAGGATACTTCGCTGCAGGTGCCACATAATTTGTCAAGAGCCACTCCACCCGATCATCCCCAAAGCCAATGGAGCGAAGAACTTTGTTAAATTGATAAATGGCAAAGAGGCAGGCATCCACAACTCGTGCCGCCTCCATATCCCCCTGCGCCGCTGCTTTGGCGTGTGTTGTGAGCCGCTCCAGGACATACTGCACAACGTGGTGCACAAAATCCGCGTCGTGAAATGGTTTGGATGATGCCGCCAGAGTAAGCATAAGACCTGAGGAGACCACCTTCGCGCTGTACAGGTCCCCAGCGGGACTTGTTTGTAGCCGCACATACTCGGCAGGGTTAGATGTCCACAACTCGGCATCCTCAGCCGAAAAGGTGAGACGCGGAAAGATGAGTGAAGTAAAAATCTCTTCCGCATTTGGTGCAATGACGCTGCGGTACGCCTCCCGTCCATCCACTGCCATTGTGAGAATCTCCAGCGACATGATGTAAGCCTTGGACGTCAAATGGCGAGGCGTCGCATGCCATCGTACAAGGTCAAGTGCGTGTTGCACAAACCCCGGCAGGTAATGATCGCAGAAGTACTTCGCCGCCGCGCGTGCACGCCGCTCGCATCTCTTTGGAAACATCAGATCTTGCATCATCTTGAGACACATGCCTTGCGTCCATTTCAACAGCTTCCACACAGCGGACTCATGAAATAAGGAAAAAAGGTTCGAGTCGCCACAGTCACTGTTGAGGATGCGTAGACGATAGAGTGGCAGCAGTGTTTTGTGACTCGCGTCCAGCAGTTGGCCAAGGCAACCCTTGCAGAGTCGATCCATCCCTGGTTGGTCGCAGAGAAAACGTGGCCAACGCGCCTCGGTGAGTGAATGAATGCACTTGAGTGCAATGCGCAGGCAGTGAGACAATTCGTTGTGCCACAAAGATAAAACAAACATGCACTTCTCTTTCCTTTTCGTGCTAAACTGGAAAGAAGGGTCCGGGATGCCATTCAATTGCGGCGGTGGCGGTGGCGGCGTTTGTTGCGCCAGTAACTCCTGCGCCCACACGGATACCAGCATCTCTGTGAGTGACAGCAGCAATGGACAAAAAGCATCAATGAACGCCTCAATATCATCCGCGTCAATTTTAATTGGATTATTGTAGACTTTGCAGCATGCCCGCAGGATGCCAAGAGCCCCTTTCAGCCGCAGCGTGGCAACCTCCCGCGACGATGATGCGTCTGATAAAACGCACAGGTGTGCACCACACTCGTCAAGTATTCGTCTCAGCTGCGGCATCAGCGACGGCCAACGATGCGGGTAGTCGTAGCATATGAGGTTTTGCGTGGCGGCGAGCAGCTGTCGGCGCACCAACTCCGGCACATGTGACCCGCACTGAAGTGGAACGATGCATTCCCGCACGGCACTCTTCGTCTCCTCAGTAAAGTACGGATTTCGATTCCAGTCACTGCGGCCCAACACGTTGCGCACACGTATGGATGCGGCCTGCAACGCCTGCTGCATTTCCGCAGGGACATCATGAAACGGGAGTTCTTGACAGGAGAAATGAATGAGCCGCGTGATCAGCCGCGGGTCGGCGGAGATATGCGTGAGGGTCGCCTCCGCCTGCTCCCGCGTCGTTTTGTCGGCCGAGAGGGTACCGACGAAAATGTGCAGCAGCGCCTCATCGCCTGCCATTTCTTGCCAACCGCCTCGACGGCCTCAAAAGCCCCTCCCCTCCCCCGATTATTTCCACAACGGCCAAAGGGGAGAAAAGAAAGAAGTCCAAAGAAAAAAAAAAAAAAGACGCACGTGATTCAATTCGCAGCCGGTGAGAAAAGACAAAAAAAAAATGGATGGAAAGAGACAAGCCAGCGCAAACGCGGCCAATAAAAAAATACAGTGATAGAGAGAGAAATAGAGAAAGGGAAAGAGAAAAATACACACGCAGCAACGACGAAGACCCAGAGGCACCGACAACACAACCAAACAAACTGCCGTGTCTGTTATGGCCGCCGTTGCTGTTTTTGATGAGGTTGAAAGCCAAACCGCTCAAGCGCCTCTCGTGGAGGTGTCTTGGAGAGCGGCCAACGACCGTGCCACTGCACCATCGCCAGAAGACGCCGCAAAGGCGCACCCGTCAGACTTTCAATGTTCATAACGTTTAGCAGCAAAATACCCTGCGGCCCACCGTACCACTGCAAGATCTGGGCACGGTGCGGCGGCGAGAGCGCCTCGTACGCTGTCAGTGACATCACGAGCCGAGAAACGGTCCTTCCAACAACCGTCAGCCCCATCAACTCCACACTACCGCCCACAAAGTGTTGCACCTCCTTGGCAGAGAGACGTAGCACGAGGCGGTATTCGCTCTTCAAGTGTCTCTCGAAACGCGCCTTTTCTGCAGCAGAATCAAATTGCATGCAGTCCAGCGCCCATGCGCAAATTCCACCTCGTCCACACCATCCCAACATATCTATTGGAAGCGGCGACTGGTCTGAATCGCCGGTGCTCATAACGTTGTTGGACACTGTGCCGTTGCCGTTGCCGCTGGCGGTGCTCCCACTCCTGTGGGGGGTCATTCCTTTCGGCAAAAAAGCAGAGAAACGAAATTGGTGTTCTTCAGGAATGTTAAGACACTCAGACGAGCACAACCGCGCAATGACAGCTGAATCTGCAGAAGTTAGTGCATACATAAAGCGACCATCGTGGGAAAAACAGACATCCATGCACCCGCGCAGGAACCTTCCTAAGGCCTGAAACTCCTCGCAAAGGTCAAAAACCTCCACGGATGGCCCATTGTTCTCCTTAGACGATGATCCTCGTTGGTACTTGAGGGGGTGCAGCATTCGACGCCAATGCAAAAATGGCATCTCATTGGGTGGAAGCGGATAAATAACTGCCACGTGTCGCAGCACTTGAGCAGAAGCTCCAGTGCATTTAAAAAATGTGTGCAATGAGATACTGCGGGCAATAAACATACTCAGAATTTCATGCATGTTACACAATGACTGCTGGCTTCCTTTCCCAATGAGGAGTGTAGCAAGTTTTATGCCGTGTATACCACACAGTGCCTTCAACAACCTTTTCTGATCTCGCACACAGGCCATATGATTCTCCTGATCCATAAAATGGGACGACCCTAGGGTCCCAACTAGTGGCCCCAGTGAACATGAGGTGTCTGTCAACACCGTAGAATGCGGTGAATGAGACTGAGCGTAGTATTCTGTAGACATCTGCTCACCCAAGCCCATCCCCTCTGTGTTCTTTACCACCTCCCTTTGTTTTTTCTCCTCGAAAGGAATACGCGCCGTACTGTCACCGTCGCTGTCGTCTGAGTCCTCCTCCTCGTCATCGTCATCCCTGTCACTCCCTGATTGCTCAATGACCTCGCACAGATCAATGCGTCCACTCAGGCGTAGTCGACGGCACTGCTTCTGCAGCTCAGTTATGAAACGCTCGGATTCCTTAAGCTTCGTCCTCAGCGACTGTCCGGCCTCCCGCTCCAGCCTCAATTCCTCCTGTAGAAGCGTGTTGGCCTCCGAAAGACGGTGAACGGATTGCACCCACATGTTGTCATCATGCTCTGCTTCTTCCTCACTCTCCGCAGCGGCGGTTCCGTGACGCGACCTCCAGCCCGCAAGCCGTGGATGCCGTCGCATTTCCTCAAGCTCGTGAGCCAACTTTATTTTTTCACCCCGCACCTCCTCAAGACGGCGGAGCGCCATCGTCAGTACATCCGTCTGACTGTTTAAAACGGGCACAGGCGGAGCGGCAGACGCAACAGCAGGGCGACCATCACCTGCCTTGCCTTTTTCCGACAACAGCAGCTCAATCGTTGAACGCAGTTGCTCAATGGTCGCTTTCATCGCTGCGAGTTCCCTCTCTTCGGGCCCAGTCTGAGGGGTTTGGACATCCTTCACACAGTTGCTGCTGCGATCATTCTTCAGAGCCATCAGACCTGCTATGATTTCCTCCATGATAGAGGCAATGTTCGTCATGTTAATATCCTCCCTTTTCAATTCATTCAAGGAATGTGAAGATGGCATGAGAGCTGCTAACCTCTCCACCTGGGTGTATACGATCTCCAGCACCGCGTCGCGGTCACGAAACCCTCGCTGGGCCCTCTCCTTCTGCCAATCTACTTCTTTTTTCAACATTAACATCGATCGACGGAGCTCCTGCAGCACCCCCTTCGTGTATGTCGATGGCGCGTCCCCCGACGGTCTCGCGACATCTTCGTGTTGGGCAGATGAATTGTCTCGAGAAGAGCCTAACTGGCATTGCGATGCCACCGCCGCCGCCATCTCCTCTGTGGCGTTCAGAATTTGCTGCAAATGTGCGCTGTGCTCCTTCTCATCCAGCAAGGATCTTTTGGTGCTAGTCAGAGACTGCTCCGTCTCGTGCAGTCTCTCCTTGAGCCTAAACAAACTGCCGCGTAGCTTGTCCATCTGCTTCGTGGCCAGCCGCATGACATTGGCACAGTAATCCGCATCCCTTCCAGTCAACACCTCGCCTTCTTCACCTGCCTTCATGGCGTTTAGGGTGATTTCCGCCTCGTCAACCTTAAACTCCTCATCCAGTGTGAAACTGAGCACCTCCGCCTCGCTGTGAATAGTGGCGAGATCGCTTTTTAGGCCCCGAACAGTCTTGCGCAATGCACTCAGGCGTTTGTCTGGATAGGCTGTGGCTAATACATTTGGTTCAAAGAAGAATGCCGCATGCCCTTGACTCCTTAAACTTGCCATGACCTCAGCAAAAAAAGCGGGTCCCTGCATCATAGAAATCCGTGCGGGTATCATCCTTGCCCAAACGTTCAAGAACTCTACAGTCTCTTGTAACGCAATGTGTTCCCTCTCAAAAAACTCATCCTGCAGGAGCACACGAAATGTAGGGTTTCTCACAGGGCGCCCAAAGCGATCCTCCACATGGGCAAAGCGAGTCATGCGGTGCTGCAAAGTGGCCTCCTGCAGCTGAACGGATTGCATCCGGCCCCGCAAAAGCTCCTTTTCAATCCGCATTCTCATTGCAAAGCACCACATCACTAGCGTCATAAACTCCAACTTGCACTCTAACATAATTAACATGCGCTGGTGACGCTCCTCCTCGTAAAGAGGTGGTTGATGGAGCCCAACACATTTTACTTGGAAATCGTCCACCGACGGGGGAATTCCCTCTCCGAAAGTTGTGTCTCCCAAATGCACGGAACGGGTGGCAGAGAGGGAATGCATAGAAGGGTTCTCAAACCTTCCACTGTTACTGCCAGGCGCCATGGAAAGCAAAAGAAGCACCTCACTCATTGCTTACTTTTATCAAATGTACACTCCTCCTCCCCACGCAAGGCGTCGCAATGCAAAATTTTACTTTACTAAATGATGGTAGATAAAACACTGTATGATATTCAGCGCGTGTCTCTGTCTGTGTGTGTGTTTGTTCGCTTGTGTAGCCGTCCTATGTCCCTTCCACCACAAACACATACACACACACGTGGTTCGCAGCGTGGTCGCCCTCACCCAGCAATCTCGACGGGAGAGAAAACAAAAACACCCTTAAAAAGGCAAATGGAGGACGGAGTAAACACAAACACACACGCAGCAAAAAAAAAAAAAAAAAAAGGAATTGCACACGTGGCCGTAAGAGAGAAGGAGCCAAAGAGAGAGTGGGAGATTGAGTGTACATTGGGAGAGGTGAGCACATGCGCACAGTAAGAGAAGAAGCCGGAGACCGGATGAGAAGGGAGCGAATTACAAATGAAGACGCAGGCGGAGAAAACTGCCATTCATTCAATTCATCCCCCACCGCAATTTTTTCGACCACTCACTGGCCGCGCCCAATTTGTCGGGCGAGCGGCGGAGGGAAAAAAGGGGTTAAATGTCGGCGTTGATAAATAAGGCCGCACGTATACAATACCAGCGGCCACAACACAATAACTGAACAGTCATAACTAAAATAATAATCGTCATAATAATAAAGATCAATTGTCCCGCAAGAAAAAAAAAAAAAAAAGACAGTCAATTTGGTTTCCGTTTGTAAGTAGTTGTAACTTCCATGCATGCACTCTCCCTTTCCCTTGCCCTAATGCCAATGAATGAGAAGAATCCATGGCCACTTGGCGGTGGCGTATCCGAGCCGTGCGTCACGACAGACAGCAGCATAGACCTCGCTGAATACCCACCCATGCGTTCAATCGTTGATAAATCCGGCACGATGCACCCACCCTCGCCGTACCACGCCATCAGTGTGGAGCGGTTATGCTCCGACAGTGAGCGGAGAGCGTGAGACGAGACGACAAGCCGCCGCCTCGTCGGCCCGTAATTCGGCGAGTAAGAGATGATCTCCACGCATTCACCGGCAAAATTCCTCACCTCCTCCCGTGTAAGGCGAATGACGGTGCGATACGTCTCGCGGAGGTGCAACATAAACGACTCCTTCTCCTCGTGTGAAGCAAACCGCATCTCATCCAATGCCCATGCGCAGACGCCAGCGCCAACCCAGCCAAGACTCGCATCAAGAGGAAAGGAAGAAGAATAATAGCAAAAACAGTTTGCAGACGGCACACCGAGTCGGCGGCGCAGCATCCCCACAACATGTAACATCAAAGTGCGTCTCGCATCGGTACACGTATCAGCGGTACCGCAACAACAATACATAAACTTGCCATCCGCTGAGAAGAAAACGGCGTTGCCCGTAAAATATACACCGGCCTTTTCGCCTTCAGCACGTAGATCGATGATGTCAAGCGCATCACGTGCCTCCCTGGCCTTTTCAACGAGTACAGACTCCAGATGCTCCTTTGGCACCTCGCCACGACGTTCAGGCGGTGTCGGGTAAAAAACGGTTGCCCGTTTCGTTGGCCGGGTCCCGTCCACGTCTATCCACTGATGCAGCGAGAGACTGTGCCCCGCATAAAGACTCAGAGGCCGCTGTGCGTATTGCTCGGCATCGCCTTCCGTGCAAAGACGAAGAAGGAGCGGACGCATACCCCATATGTCATTTAACATCATAACTAACTCCCGCTGCTCATGCAAGACTGCCTGGTGAATCTCGTAGGCATGGGATTCCATTACAAAACCCTTGGGGCCGACGTTTGCAGAGGGGGAAAATGACAATGACGGTGATAAACATTTTGGCGGTGTTAGCGGCGGTTTCATAAAATCAACTTCGCTAAGGCGACGGAGTACTTCCGGGGCTACTCGGGAGTCAACTGGACCCAACCGACGGCCCAAGGCATAGAAGTCAGCTCGTGTCTCCTCCAATCGGCACACCGCTACTGTCAATGCGTCAAACGTGTCATTTGTTGCCCCTGTTGAGTTCGCCTCATGAGCCGTGTGCATTCGCCGCATCTCCAGCTCGGTAATTCTCTCTTGCACGGCGTCTATCACTTCTTTTGGGGTGCAAAACACGCCATCCTCCTCACGGATCGCTGCATGCGCGATTTCGCTGCCCTCCTTGCAGCGTGCCTCCACATTGGCGCAGGCCGCTAAATCGTTCAGCGCCAAACAAACATCGTTTAGCGCCTTCTGTGTTGACCTCAGTCTCCCTGTCTGATGCTCCAGCACCCGCATTAACGCCTGTAGCCGGTCCTCTGCGAACTTCTGTGCCTCCTGAGCACGTATTAGCACTGGTGCATGCAACTCCGCAAGGCACTCTTGCATCTCCTTCATCAAAAACCCCGCCTGGTGCAGCGTACTTTGTGTGTCTACTGACTTTTCACCCTTCGCGGGGTGGAAGTGATGCTCCAAATGAAGCAGCCGCTGTAGTTGATACTTTGTTACTGCCTCTCTCATTGCAAGCTCACGCTCCCACCGCTGTTTTTCGCGCTGTAGGCATGTCAGATGACAACTAGTGATCCGGTACATGTAAACTTGACTCTCATCAAGTGCGATCAATTCGCGGAGAGCAGTTTCCGCCTCCACCAGCTCACACAGTCCGGCAGTCGCACCCCGACACTTCCCCCATCCGCTCTCCAAGAACTTGCGGATCCACTCATATAGTGCTGCATGGGCGTGCGATGCAGGCAATAAACCAGCGGAACTTTTCCGCGCCCCGCATGTTGTTTCCGTGTCGTCCGCAACCGGATCCCCTAAAATGTAAAACGCGCATGGCTCCACAAGGATGATGTCACTCATGATTGCTTCCTCCATTTGTCACACGTTTGCCGCGTCGGCCCCCATCGCGCAGTTTTCAAAAAATTAAAATAAAAAAAAAGAAAAATGAAAAAGTGATGGCAACAAATGAAATGTATTGAATCATTGCAAAAAAAAAAAAAATTTGCCTGACATGCGCTTTCTTTTTTATTTGTTTGTTTGTTGTTCGTTTTGATGAGAGCATACCAATTGTTTGACTCGTCCATTTGTTTTATCCCTCCCCTCCCGCCCAACACCGGGTCTATGGATGGGATATAAGAAAGAAACCGATCACACAAGAAGATGGGATGCATGATTTAAAATATATAAATGTATATATATATACTCGCATTTGGTGAAGCGGAGTAAAAAGTCATGGCCCGAGGTTGGAGCCCTTACTCCGCACCCGCTCCGCAATCTCGTTGAGCTGCAGCACATGCTTTGAAATCTGCCGCAGATGCTCACCAATCGCAGTGAATTCCCCCTCCAGCAGTTTGAAGTGTCGAGCGACGTCTTGGAAAGGCCTGTCGGTGAACCCCGCGTCGTTGCTCCATGGCGGCGGCCCCGCGTAACTAAAGCCCGGCGACGCCGAGTCCCCTGTGCCTGGGCCCCTGCTTTCCGACGGGGACCCGGGCGAAAAGCCACCGGACATCTTTGGCGGGTTTGCCACGTCTTTCTTCATGGACTTGGTGGCGTAGCTATTACTGCTGTTGTTCTCCCGCCCGAAGGAACGCGTTGTCGCCACGGTGGTGTTGCCCTCATCGCTGTTGTTGCTGCTGCTCGCACCCCCACCACCGCCCCCCGCGCAGGGTGCATCCGCGCTCGCAAGCATCATCGCCCGCATGAGGTGGTCCTCCGAGGTGCTCGCGCTTAGCAGCCCGCATGTCTTGTAGAAGACTTGTGTTTCAATGTCCGCAATCCTGCGGAGCTCACGGACGAAGTTCTCTTTTGTAGCGGCCGTCCCAAAGGCGTTCATTTGACCCGACGCAAAATCCTCCTCAATCTCGCGAAGTTCCGCCTCGACACTGTTAAACTCATTTTGCTGCATTCCTCTTTTTCTTCTTCCCGCTTGTTTGTTCGGGATTTTTGTGCGTTTCCCGAAATCGGCGCGGAGAAGAGAAAAGCAAGCACTCAACCGCAAGAAAAAAAAAAAAAAAAAGGAAGGAATTCACCACAACGGACTTCACAACACGGCAGCAGAGAAAACAACGTGCCCTCACTCACTCAAAGAGAGAAAGAAATGGCAATGTTCATGTATACACATGCATGCATAAAGTCCACGGAGAGAGAGGCGGTCTTTTTCATTCTCTCTCTATTTCGGTCTCACTCCGTCCCTCAGCCCTCACCTCCCCACTTCTCTATGCGACGTAGTTTTCCACGTTCAGGTTCGGCACCAGCTGACGCAGCACGACGTAACCTGCCAGCGACTCCTGCGTGATGGTGTCTATGGTCGAGCGGAGAACATTCACCCGCTCCTTCGCATCGCGAAGCTTCACCTCATCCCGTTGCCGCGCCTCGTCCTCCTGACTCAGCTGCAGCTCACATAGCTGCCTTTCACGAACCAATCGTTCTATTTGGGCGTCCAAGTCCTTCAATTCCACTCGCAACGCATCCTGTACAGTCTGGTGACGCTGCAGCATCTGTGCCACATCGCCCACTTCTTCTACGGCGCTCTGCAGCTCCTCGCGGTACACGCGCACACGGCGATGTGTACTCAGCAGCCGCCTGGCGTGTCGCTCCGCCACCTCCGCCGGCTCCCCGCTGCATTGGCTGTGGATGATCTCACGTATCTCTGCTGGAAGCGGCCCCTCTAAAACAGACAGCACATGGCTGCCACTTGGCGCAGTAGCTTGGCGCCCCTGGGGGAGGAGCGGGGACGAGGACTGAGTCCCTGCAGAGACGGCGTTACCGTGACTTGGGTCGAGTACCGTCGGCATTGCACCAAATTGAAAAGGGCACAAGGAAGAAACTGTCCGTGATGACACCGTCGTGGTGGTGGCGCTGGACAGGGCCTGTGGCGAGTCCACAAGATCGTTTTGTTGCTGCCGCCGCTGTTGTGATGGTCCGCCCGACGACAGACGCCCCGGTGCGGTCCCCTTCCGCCGTGGGTGGCCGGCGGGAGTGACGGAGCCGCTGATGACAAGACGGTCAGGCCGATGCATCCCAAGCGAGACAGACACACAAAAGGAAAAAATTAAAAAAGTGGGAAGTGTTCGGGACCCCCTCTTCACCCCCCCCTCCTTCTCCCTGCGCAACCAAATAGACGTGAAAAAAAAAAAAGAGAGAGAAGAAAACCACACATAGAAAAAAAAAGACAGGAAAAGAAAAAAAAAAAAAAAAAAGCCGGCCGGCCGCGTCATTGGCTGAAAAGATGTGAACAGAAGGGCACACAACGGCAGCAGCAGCAGCAGCAGCGGTTCTGGAGATGAAACAAAGAAAATATATATATATATATATATATATGAGGAGCAGGGCCAAAGCCATGCTAGGACAATCTTCTGGGCCGCTGACCGGACCCTGAAATTACTTAAGGAAACCAAACGATAAAGATGAGGAGGAGTCACTGCAGAGGCAGTTAATTGCCTCAATGTTTCCTCTGCCAAAAACTATAAATGATCTGTTGTCCACTCACGTGGCCTTTGCGCATAGCTAGGATTTGAAATATTTATTGCTTACAAAGTGGGCAGACTTTGGAGGTCGTCCTCCCACAAGACCCCACCGCGAGGCGGAGAAAGTCAAAAAAAGATGGTGGGAAGGCAAAAAGTAAAAATAAAACATTATTTCAGACGTCATCGGTTCCCTGCTCCGCCCCTACTAAAAGTCGTGGCCTTCCCAAAAATGCAGAAGATAGGAAAAGTGCCGTGGAGAAGTATGTACTCGTTTTATCGGGATATATACATTCATTAGGGCAGCCAGCTCTCCCGCGATCATTGTCTTCACAAGCTCCTAAAGGAAAAGAAAAAAAAAAATATTTTTTTTTTAAATACTAAAAAATAAATAAATAACCATGACGTTTCACTCCCTCCACCGCTCGTGAGAATGCCTTGAATGACCGCCCCACAGCGCGAAAACCCACAAATGGCAGAGGGGTTTGTTTTAATGAACACCGGCACTATTTCGCCAGTGTGCACAGTCAATAGGGAGGGAAGTTTACATCTTTGACATCGTGATGTGCGATATGTTGGACTCCATAAATTCATCCGATGTCTCGTGGAAGCCAAGGCGTTTGTAGAATTTTTTTACCGGCAACTTTGCGTGAAGAACGAGTGTCGAAATCCCCATCTTTTCCCTCGCGTACTTCTCCACCTCCTTCATGAGGAAGACCCCATACCCCTTACCGCGGTGCGGTCGCCGCACACACACACGCTCCACCTTCACAACGGGTGTGTCGTACGCATGGACTCCGCAGTGCCTGACCACACGAAGCCGCGCCGCTGCAATTGGCAAAGACTTCTTTTCTCCTCCCCGTTGTTTTTGATTGTCAGAGGCATCCTCGTCGTAGAGGACGAGGTGAATGGCGTACGCGTCATGGCTGTCGTGTTCCAGCGAGGCCGGCACACCCCGCTCCTGCATGAAAATGGAATCTCGAATTATTGCGGCGTCGCGAAAGACGTCGTTGTCTTTGCCCTGAGCAAAACGCACAACAAGTGGCATCACCGTCCTCTTCTGCAAAAAAAAAAAAAGAAAAAAAAAATGGATGGTAAACGCAAAAAATACAAGAAAAAAAACCACAAAAAAAGAAAAAGAAGACAAGACTTCTTCTCGATGCTGTTGTCCGGCCCATTGGAAACTGGCGTCATTCCAATCCATACTTTGACAGCATCCTTTCAATCCCGCAAACCTCCCGCTGCAGTCGTTCCACCTTCTTTACATCAATACCTGCCTTTTCGTATAAGTGTACTCGACGGCGGTGAGCCACCGTGTCGAGCATCGTCTCCCACGTCAACTCCCGTGCGTAGTAACAGTGAAAGACGATGCCCGCCCACACGACGGTGTAGCCAAGAAAGTAAGTCATCGGCTCCACAAGATTCCAATCAAACACAATAAACACCCAGCGGAAAAGCACAACAAACTGCGTCACAAGAAAGGCGAGAACGAGGCAACCTAACAGCGGGACATAGCGGTTGTCTACAACGGCGTCAATGCGGTGTTTTTCGGCCAGCAGCGGCGCCAGCTCCTCACGCTTCTGCCTCAAGAAGCGGCGGAGGTCACGTATAACATCATTGGCGCCTGAATCATCCCTCACCAGCACTTCGTTGAGAATTCGAGTGAAGGCAGTCGTATCGGTGACGACTGGGACGGTGCCGGATGTCGGGGGGCCGTACGAGTGAAACAACGCAATGGATTTCGGCGTCAAATCCTCCACCGGCACCGACAAGACGCCACGACGACATCCCCACGAGGAAAAACCGCAACGATGAAAGGCCGCACAGGGCAGATGGATGGAGCGCAGCAGCCGCAGCGCTCCTCCTCCCGCCACGACGGCTGTGCGCACTGGGCTCATCCACAAACGAGTGTGTATTCACGCAGGCAGCAGTGCCTCTTCACACTTCTCTAGAGGCTGTGGAGGTGCGCCGGGTTCCAAGTCGCAGAGCGAAAAAAAAAAAAAAAAAAAGAAGCCAAAGTCATGAGGGATCAAGCAAACACAAACATTAAAAAAAAAAAAACGGGAGAGAAGAAAAGAAATAAAAACAAATTCGACCCACCGCCCTTCGTTTTTGTTTGGTTTTGTTTCTTTTCATGTCCTTCTCACGGTCCCTCAATTTGGCTTGCACATCTTTCGGGATGATGGGACGTCGCTAATTTTCTAACGCAGTGCGTGTGAACATCGGCCGTGGAAGAGCCTGTCCACCCCTAAAATTAAATAACTGCTTCGTAATGGGTAATCTCCGCCGAAGGTCCCGCAGTGCACGATCACCAGAGTCCCTCGCGGTCTTCAACACGGCGTCGTGGATACGTTGCTCATGCTGCTGAATGACAACCATTACGGCGGCACACAAATCCCATGCATCCGGTAATCCCGTCGGATCAGCACCAGCCGTGAATATTTCCACAGGCCATTCGGGCAGTGGCGTGAGCGGCAACTCCTGCGCAACCTCCAGGTGCATGTTGCCGTCCTCGTAGTAGTGCGCGTAGACCTGTGTCTCGCCTTTGATGCAGACCTGCGCCTCAGACGACGTGTCCTTGGTGGGTTCCACAACAAAGATAGACTTCCACCGCCCAGACCACATGTTGCGCGGGAATTGATGCACCGCCGCGACCGCAATGACAAGCGATTGGCAATCCTCCCCGCCACTGTGGGAACGCGGCTGAAGAACGGCCATGCCTCCTGCGCTGGCAATAGATGTGCGGTGGTGGATGTCAACTAGGTTTCGTGCAGACCCCATCAGGTGGGACATCCCCCACTCCGCCTGCATCGCAGTCTCTTCCGCCTCCTCCCCAAAACATGCCTGCACATAACGGGAAATTTCCTGTTGAAGCAAAAACCGGGTGTGGCCGAGAGGCCCACCGTGAAGTCCTGTGGCCTGCCGCTCAATCTCCCTCAGCACCTCCGGCATTGTTGGCGCCACGGCAGAAGTAAACGGGATTACACGAACACACAGTTGTGCCACAGGATCAACCTCGATATACAGCTGCAGTGCCACATCAAAAAACACATGATTGAGTTCATCAAACCCCTCAGATGGCAAAATATCGGCGAAAGGATCAAACAGTTCCTGTTGCTGCTGTTGTTGCTGCGGAGGTGCCTGTGACTGTCCGCTGGCATAAGCCTCGCCAGTGGAGTCGTCCAATTCCACGCTTTGGTAGATCCCCTGCTTAAAGTTGGCACTCGTGGGAATAATCGTTGAACGCTGCTGTAAGAAGTATTCCCCCACCCCCTCTGTCACTTCACGGGCTTGTAGGCGACGTATCTTGGCGAAACGCTTTATACGTGTCACGAGGTGGTTCTGCCTCCCGGCCAAGAAAGAGACGTGGCTGCCTGCAACATTGGCACAGCTTTGGGGATCCACGAACCGCACTTTGCTCTCGTGCCGCTTGGCGTATGGGGCTGCCAAAGTAAAAGGCGTCAAATGACGCATATGGTGTTCCATGCAAAGACGTGGGACGACCTCAAAGAAGAGAAGATCATCGCCTGTCAACACACGTAGTGCCTTTAAAACACTCGTTAGCTCGCCGGGTGGCGCAGCAAGAATAAATTGACGTAAGATGTCGGCGGGGTCAACTGCCTCCCTCACAGCAGACTCATGCGACGACATCGAAACTGCTCCGCAGGACCGTGACGCCGTTCCTCCCCCATCAGCGTACATTGAGCACAACGATGTACAAAAAGCATGGTAGATTGGAGCAAGCAAAAAGAACAAAAAGAAAAGAAAAAGAGAAGCTAGGGGAGAAGACAGAAACCAGCATAACGGCACGTAAAATGTGTCCAGATGCCCTTCCATAACAACCACGAGATTGTGAGAAGCGGCAATCCCTCTCGTTACAAGGGCACACACACACGCCTTCTCGAGGGGCTCCTTGCTTCAGGAATCCAATTTCACCCCAGAGATGAAGGCGCCGCTGACGACGCCAAGTCCAAGCCCCATAAACGACCGAAAAAACATCCCGCCACTGTTCCACGTCAGTAGCATGCCAAGGACGCCATAACTTCCCAGACGACTCGCGGTCCGCAGCCAACGCTGCTCCTCGGGTGACTGTCGCAATTTCATTGCCGCGCTCACTAATGCATCCACCTGCTGCTTGCTGTAGAGCTGATAAAAACTGGCATCCTCCACCTCAGCCGCCTGCCTCCCAACACTCAAGACACCGTTACGATCCAAGAACTCCTCGTAGGATGATCTGCAATCCGAAGCGGGTGCTTTGGAGAGAATAAGGAGATTCCGCCACGAACGACGCTTTTGCGCCGCCTCTTCCTCCTCTCTTTGCCTCTGCATGTGTTGCTTCCATGCCATGACTGCTCTGCCACGTTCGCGTTTTGCCTCACGCGTGACATTTTCCTCTGAGCACGCCACGCGTCCATCGTAGAAGCAGGCATACGCCAACCCAACAGAAATGCCAATTGGGGTGCTGTACCCTGCGCTCGGGTAAAAGTAATGGTGCAGCCTCGCCAAGGGGCGGTCGGCAAAGGGCAGACGGGGACGATGATAACCATAAAAATACAAAATCGACAAAAGATACCCGAGAGAGACCGTGTAACGGATGCCTTGTAACATGCGGGACTCCATAAGAATGGCCCCTGGCTGCTCGCTGCTGCGCTCGCACTGCATGAAGAGGGGATAATCATGCGGATTGATCCGATAAAACATGATGGAAAGCCTGTCCATCCCACCCGCTGCTTCCTTCTTTCGTCTTGTCTTGTCTCCCTTTAGAATGCAAGGGAAAAAATCACCACATGCATCTGACGTCAATGGGTAAGAAAGAGAAAGAAAAAAAAAAGAGAAAAACGCACGGAAGTACGCAGAGAGTTCTCCCTGCAGTCACAAGGCCCTTTTCTTCATTATTTTATTATTATTTCAATGTGCGCACCGCACCCATGCACCCGCCTCTCCACACTGAAAAAAAAAAAACATTAAAAAAGAAGGAAAAAAAAAAAGGTGTCTCTCTGTCTCCCTCTCTCTCTTTTTAATTTCTTTTTATTTCTTTTAGATCTTGGTTTGCGTCTACGCTGTTTCCCCCCACACACACACGCACACACACACACACACCCACTCCGTCTATTCATCCATCCGTGTGCCTACACACTCTCAGTCTCACTCTCTCACGCAACACCCTTCTCTTCCTCCCCTCCCCGCTGCGAGCCGTCGGCAGCCCAAAAGGGGGGCGGTGGAGAAGAAGACAAAACAATGCGATGCACTTAATTGGGAATTATTCCTTCCTCTCTTTCCCTCTCTCTCTCTCTCTGTCTGTCTGTCTGTCTGTCTGTCTCGCCCGCTACAACCACCACCATCGCCGCGCTCCCCCCTCCCGTCTGTCGGTTGATTTCATGCAGAAAGAGAAAGAGAGGGGGGCAGTCAAACCAAAAAAAAAAAAAAAGTTCCTGTTGTACCTTTTTTTTTTTCTTTTTTCCTTTTTTTTTATTGTCGTGGATTTTTCTTCTCCAGCACTTCATAAAGATTTCGTGTCGGATTCATTTTTGCATGTATTCTCCCCCCCAGTTCCCACTTCCCCCCGTCACCGTGCAGATGTATAAATAAACGGACGTGTGTATTTGTGTGTGAATGGATGGATGGATGTATTTATTTATTTTACAAAGGCACAGACAAAACAACAACAACAACAACAACAAGAGAAAAAAAAAAAAAAAGGCACATAAAATAAAATAAAAAAGGTGTGAGATAAAAAAAGAGAGAGAAACACACAAGAAGAAGAAGGAGGGTGCACACTTGGGTATTGCGCCAGCGCAACCACGCACAAAACCAGCAATGATATATATATGTATATATATTTATACATATAGAGAGAGAAGGAAAAGTAAAATTGGCCGTTGGTTCCTCCTCCGACCCCTCACACAGACACACACACAAAAAAAAAAAAAAAAAAGGAGGAGCGGGAACAAAAGGGAAGAGACGCAGTCGCAGAAAAGGTACCGAGGCGACCAACCGGCCCTATTTTAATCCATTGTGGCAAAAAACACAAGAAAACACTCACCCAATGCCCTTAAAATAAGGCGACGCGGACATGCATGTGGGCATTAAGTGTCTGTGTGTCGGTGTGCTCCTTGCATGGACATGCCTCACCCCTCCCCACCCGTCCTCGTCAGGTAGCAAACTGAAAAAAAAAAAAAACCTGCCTCGCTTCCCTTCGTTCCCCGCCTCAGGGATATCTACAGCCCTCACGCCAATAAATACACATACACACACACACACACACACAGTTTCCCTCTCCTGTGTATTGGTCTGCCGCAGGTACTTCGTTTGTGTTTTTTTTGTCGTTGTTGTTGGTGTTTTTCCTTTTCCCTCATCCTTCTCATGCTCCTTATTGGGATCTGTTCGTTCCTTTTCGGCAATCACGAAGACGCGATATGCGCATGGGGGAAAAAACTTTATACATCCGTATTCAACAAGGCTGCACGGTACAAAAACAACAACAACAACAATGTTTCTAGCCATTCCCCCAAATGACCTCCACGCGCATATATTATACACATACATGCATGCATACTGATATAGTTTTATAAACACCCTTTTCTCAGCTCATATCGTGACAAAACCCTTTACAGTACCGCTCCGCAATGGGACCCCCGCGACACGCTGGAACAAACACTTGTCCCGTCTCCTCATTCACCACGACATCTTCAACGACGCGGGCGATTCGACCCTGTATCTTCTGGCAGTAACGCAGCAGAGCCGCACTCTTCGCACGCACTGTCTCCATTATTTCTGCAACTTCGTCAAGTAGCGCCATTAGCCCAAAGTCGGCTGCACTCACGGTGTCTCCAGAATCATGAGATGCAAACAGCAACGGCGTGGCGTCGGTCCGCTCGGCGTATTGCACGTATAGACCAAAAAGCAGCACCCACTGTGTGGTTCGTTCCGTACTAGTCGTATCCCCATCACTGTTACGGCTCATCTCTCGCGAGCCTAAAGAACTACTGCGATCGTATACAACTGAACTCGCTGTCGCTGCTGCCGACATTCGCCCTGTACAACTCTCCTGCTGAGAAGAGAGAATAACGGAACGCAGCTGTGTGCATTCCCCGTGTACATCCTCCAAAAAGAGACGCCAATCCACTACCTGCTGTTCCAGAGCTTTAAAGTTGTCTTTACGGAACGCACGCGGCTGTTCATCGCAGTGGAACACGAGCTCTTCAAGGCACTCCAGGCACTCGTAGAGGAGGTGCATAGAGACACGTTCCCAATACAACATCCCACGCAGTTTTGTAGCGTCAATAAAGAATTTCTCAGTTGGAATTGAGAAAAACCCTCCAATGGTCTCCTTCGCAACTCCCATTTGAAGATTTTGCTCTGCCGCTTTAAGTGATTCACGAATGCGTGAAGCGACAGACTCCAACTCCAGGCCGATGCTGACCAAACGTGCCGAGTCGCTTCGTATCGTCTCAGCGGCAGCGGGTACCACCAAGATACTGGCGTTACCGCCTTTGTTGCTCTTTTTTATATCGGCGCTGTTGGGGTTCTTCCCCCCGCCGCTGTGCATCGCCTTCTCTGTGGAAGAGAGAAGAGCGGTGGGGACGCTGGTGCGCCTGGGGCCCGCCATGTTGCTACCCACCATGCCCTCCCTACTTTCAATATCACCCAGAAGGGCCTCCGCCATTACCATAACGGATTCTTTCCGACAGACATCCACCATAACCTGCGCCTCGCGCAAGTGCCAGAGGACGGCAAACTGCATAAAGTCCTGGAAAAGATCAGGTTTGGCCCCACTCTCGTACGGTACGTATATAACCTTCTGCGTCTCCTCCAGGCGGCTCCAGAATTTCCCAACATCCTTCACAAATTCCTCAACGGAGGCGATTTGATCTTCAACGATGCCTCGCATTCGTTGCGGTCGCATAGACAAAACAGACGTCACGGTAGGCCTTGAGAAGTGCGAGCGTGTGGTTAAAAGGGTGCTCCCGTTTTGAGCCGAAGCACGCGATGTGTCGAGGACTTGATCGTTATGTGCGTTTCCAGATGATAAATCATAGGGGACACGTCGTGCGATGTCGTCACCGTGCAAGACCTGCTGAGTGGAGAATAAGCGGGAGATCAGTGTCACAAAACTTCCCATCGCCTCCGTAATCTCCTTGGGGGAACTTGAGACAGACACCTGTTCGATCTGCTGCAGTGATTGGTTAAGAAGCTGAATGTGCCGCTGGGCGTGCACATGGGCGGAGGAATCACAGCTAGCATCGGATGAAATGACGGCCGCGGCAGCATCCGCATCCTCGAGTAATCGCTGTGCATGTGTGCGAATGGCCTGTTCCACGCGTACGATCCCATTGATGAGTGCTGCGTTACGTTCTACAATGCGTGTATTGTGGCGCTGCAAGCTTTCTAGCTGTCGCCGGTGGGACTCCCTCTCACCCTGTCCAGATCTCGTGATTTGCGCAACCCAGCGCAGCAATGATTCTGGTGCAATTTCTGACCCGCCAACAGAACCCGCCGTCTCCTCCGCCTTGCTGCTATTCATAATTTCCGTCACGGCATTTGCCCGCTTCTCTACCACGGATGGGGATGTTGCCGCAACACTGCCAACATTGTCACGTCTTCCAGAGTTGTCACGGAGACGCGTGGAGTTCGGTACAGAAGATAGTAACGAAGCGGCTGCAGTCTTACGCAGGCGCTCCACGGCCGTAGCAATGACACGACCCTCGAGTGAATGGTAATCCCGCTCAATATTTTCCATCTCCTCCTCATCGAGGTTGAGTCCTAGCTGGTTATTCATTGCCATGCGAGAGACTAAAGCGTGTAACTTGGAGAAGTCGTCTAGCAGGGGGCGTGGAGCACTTATTTGGGCAAACAATGCCTTCAGATCCTCTGTTTTGTTTTCAATTTTCGTTAGTGATGTCAATAGTTCCGGGGGCGTTGTAAGTTGCACCGCAACGCTTCTCTCTGCGCTACCGTTGATGCCACTTTTGCTAGGATTACGGCTATCCTCTGAATAGATGGCAGTCGACGTCCTCATGGCAGGGGTAGTGCTCTGACTTCTGCTGCTGACAGCAGTGTTGGCGGCAGCGGCGGCGTTATTACTATTGCTATTTTGTATTGGTGTAAAATTCTGGGAGAATGGGGCGGAAGGACTGTGCTGATGGCGCTGGCGTTGGTTGTTGCCATCCGCCCTTGAGGAGGTCACGGCGGCACGCTGAGGGTGCCCACTGCTCAAGTTGCTTTCCTCACGCATCACGCTGCCCCGCTTGCCTGTGGCAAACACGATCGGATACGGCGAAAGCGCTGACGTCGGTGTGGAAGTGGCGGCAGCAAAAGAAGGCGAGGGCGCGTGCTGCGACGCCGCCACCGGACGCCGTGTGCTCGGAGCTTCGAGTGTAATTTTTCTCTGTTGCGGGATCGACGTCACGCCCCCACTCCTGCAGAACGCCTTGGAGTCCTCGTAGCTGAACACGGAGAGATACCGCTCTGACCGCCCCGCCTCCTGCGCCACGACGGCAAACGGAACGGCGGTAAGAAATCGCATGCGGACGGGTGTGACACTGCCTCCCAGTGGACCTCCGCGAAAGAGTAGCGACGGCACGTGCGGATCGCTGAGGTCGATGAGACCAATCGCCTCCTTCGTGCACTGCAGCCACTCGCCGTAGCCGGTCACAAGCGCCGTGTTCTCCAGGAATGTCATAGAGCTGATGGTGGCGTTGATGACGACAGGCATGCCACACGTTGACGGATCAATGGCGGCAAGGCTACGGGTGAGCGCAACATAAATGAGATTGGCCGACTCGTAGTAGGTGATGAAACGCATCTCACTTCGCATACGGAGAGTGTTCTCTGGTTTTTCAGGAGATGGATGCGCCAATTGTACATTATTCCCGGCGGCGTCAAAGACGCGAATATACGCGTCATCGCTGATCGTCCACACCTGCTTTACACTGCGCACGTAACAGA
>NW_001849379.1:63585-70939 GCF_000209065.1 Trypanosoma cruzi
CGCATATGTTTCTACCTCCTCCCCCTCATCCACCTGCGGTTTTGACGCAGCAAAGTAACTGGGGCGATGCGCCCCACGAGATGGTTTAAATGTCACTGCCTTCGCCACCGGTACACGAACTACCGTCATGGAGTGCACCTGTGTGACGTCCAGCGCTCGACTAATATTTAACTCCGATCCCTTAAAGTCCAACAAGGTGACTGGGTCATCCCCAAAGGCAGCCCATAGGGACGCACCATCAGGCGCAACTACCATCGCCCGCACCTGCGGTCCTACCATCATGCGGGATACAGGACGCAAGAACTTCACATGCAGTGAAGGTATGGAGTTTGGCCCCCGCTTCGAATAATCACCGCCGTCTCCTCTCATCTCTAATTTCTCAAAAAGGTCTTTACTCGGTGATGCCGGGGGTACCGTGCTACCATGATCTATAAATGTGTTATCGTCTTCCATGGACGGTCTTCTGTAATGTGTCGTCGGCACCACTTCCGCTTCAATCGTCTCGGCCTCCGCCGACTCCTCCTGGGTGGCGGAGTCGTCGTCGGAGTCATGGACGTTGAAGCCGCCACTATCTGGGGCCACCGTGTAGACTGGGGTCCGAGACTCCGCCTGCACGGACGCCGGTGGAAGCCGCGCAAACTGCTCCCCGACGCCCCAGCCACCGCCCGTCTCAACGGTACCGAGCGACAGCTCCGGTATGAACGGTGCACCACTCATGCCAACACGTCACGGCGTAATAAATTATTCCCGCTGCGTGTTTTGGGTGGGTGGGTGCGTTTCTGCTAATACCGTAAATTCCACTGTCCCCTAAAGCCTTATGGCCTCGTTGGTGTAATGCGAGCGTCCGTACAATAACCCCAAAGGCAAAAATCAAGAAACAAAAAAAAAAAAAAGGTGGAGTGGTGGTAATGCAGCCAAGACAACAAGTTTGCCAAAAGAGTGTCGGCAGACGCCCAGTTCATGCAATGATGCGGAACAAGAAATCATGCACAATAGACATGAAAACACAAGAAAAGAAAAAAATGAAATAAAATAAAAGAATATATATTGCAGCTTCATTTCCCACAGAAAATCCCAAAAGAAAAGCAAGCAGGCTGAAATGGGTGCATGGGTGTGTAAATGCAAGGAAACATAGAAAAATCCCCCCTACCCCCCGAGAGAGTCTCCAGACATATGTGCCCCTGCCCCCGCCACGCTCATTGCACCGCAGCCTCCCTGTTCCTCTAAACTCCCTCATCACTGATGGCGCCGGCGTCGCAACTCCGACTCGGCTCACCTCAAATGAGAGAGGAGGAACTCAAGTGCTCTCGTCCGCTCGCCAAAGTCACGCACCGCCACGCAAGAACACTTAAATGTCTTCTTCAGTTCCCCGGTGCTGTCCATCTTTGTCAGACCCGCCCACTGCGCAAGCTTCTCACGCTCTTCCACGTTGATGAGGTCCACTTCGCCCTGCTTTGCAAGTGCCGTGATGAGCTTCTTGTACTCCTCGTCCTCGCAGTCCTCGGCGAGAACGCAGAGGTGTGCAGTGCGGCGGTCAAGGGCCCGAGCGACCTCTGAAAGACCGCGTATAAGGCCGTTCACCTCACGCGACTTCTGAAGAACAATACGGAGGGCATCTTCGAGGTTTTCCGGCGTTGCATCCATGACGGCATCAACCACCGCCGGACTGACCTCCAGGACCGGTGTTTCCTCTGCCATACTTGAGAGATGTTACCGCTTTGGGAAAGAAACTTCACATTTGCGCACATTGTACACGTGTGTGCATACGCATGCAGCCACGCCAAACAAACACATAGTGTGGAGGTAAAACAACAAAAGAAAGGGAAAAAAAAGAGGACATGTGTGCATTTGAGGGTGTTAAGCTCGCTCCATGTGAATGCGACAGGCGGACAGTCGCGGCCGTGAGAGGGCACAACGAACCGCAAAAAAAAAAAAAAAAAAAAACGTCTGTTCGGATTAGATGTAAAAATAAAGCGTAAGAAGTGTTTCACGCCTTTTCTTTTTGTTTGTGTCCTTCTGAGTGTTTCCTCCCGCGCCTCACTCCTTCACTTCACCTTCCCCCTCCTCAGAGCCTGGTCGTGCCAGACCAAACAGCACTCAAAAGAGGGAGAAGGAAAATGCATGGAGATGAGGAGGAAAAAAACAGAACACATAAGAACAAAATAAAGGGGAAAAACACAACAAAAACAAAAAAAAAGCCAAGAGAATTTGTGTGCGAGCGGGCTGCGCCTCGTTCACTCCTGCATCCTTCCCGCTGCCTCTCAGCCCCCCCCACTGTTTTTACTTGTGGCGGAAGGCACGACGGCGGGCGCTGCTGCGTTGGCGTTCCTTTCCGCGGTTCGACGTGAAGGGCTTCGCGTGGGAGCCGGGCACGCCCGCCGCTCCAAAGTGCTTCACGGATTCGCGTCCAGACTTGCGTCCGCGCAGCAGGAATGTGTTCTTCCCTGTCGGCGCCACCATTGCGAGCTGGTCAAACGTCAGGCACTCACCACCGGCGCCGGTGATGCGTTCGCGGGCGCTCTTTGAAAAGCGAAGGGCGCACACACGCAGAGCGGGGATGCGGGTCATGCGGACGTCATCAAGCACATCACCGACAATGACGGCAATGGGGGCCTTCTTGCCCTTCTCCAGCCACACCGACTTGCGCTTCATGCAGACGGCGATGCGGCTCAGAGAGATTGGGGCACGGTTGCTGCGGCTCTTAAGCAGGCGCTGGTGCACGAGCTTGTTGAATCCGGAGTTGGTGCGTTGGGCGAGAAACTTGTAGAGCTTAATGAGCAGTTTGATGTACGGGTTCGTCGAATAAGTGTGGTGGCGCACCACGCGCTTCTTCTTCTGGACTCCGGTGAGGTCGACTCCCATTTCTTCGGGCGAAAACTGACGGCAAAACTCCGAACACACACACTTTTCCATCGAAAAAGAAAAAAAATGCGGGAAAAAAAAAGCACCGACGCATTTTTCAGATATTTGCACAAAGTGGAGTAATTTCAACAGCAAAAAAAAAAAAAAGGGAAAAGTCTCGTCCGCGCCGGTATTCTCATGTATTCCTTCTTTGTAGTTGTTTACTTTTTTGTCTTCGCCTGTAAGTTCATTTATTTGTGAGCGCATGTGTGTGGGCGGGTGTGTGAATGGCTTGGAGTAAATTGGCATGCGCTGCCTCTTTTTTCGTGTACATTGACGCCTCACAAGTGTCCCTGGGCAGGCTTCTCCCTTCGTCTCTCTCTCTCTCTTTGGTGGGCCGCCTGTCGTCATTCATTTCCTCGTTTGCCTCAACCCACCCCCCCCACCGCAGCCCCTTCTCGTCCTTCCCTTTTTTTTTTCTACTCTCGTTATAATTATCATGATGCATTTCCCTTCTTGTTGTTGTTGCTGGTGTTGTTTCCAGCCTCGTTTACCCTCCACTTCTCCCCCCTCTAAGACACACGGAGGCAGAAAGACGGCAAGGGAGCCATTCATCCTCTCCGCTCACCGCGTCCCCGCACCACTGCTGTTGTTTTGCCACCTCCCCCCCTTCGCTAGTTCTCTCGTGGGTCTTGCATAAAAGGCTTTTGGTTCCGAGCGAGATCCGCGTACGGTGGGCCAAGCGCGCTGTAGGCCCATGCCCACGCAGCCGCACTCCGAATTCGGCATTCTCCACCCTGTGGCATCTTCTTGGCCTTCCTCCGCGACGACGACGACGAGGATGATGAAGCTGATTCTAATGGTTGTTGTGGTGCCCCACAATACGATTCCCCCGCGTGTCGTGCAAGCGCAAAGATAAAGTCGTCCATCGCAGGATCGTCGGCACTGCCGCGCGCCACAACCCAAGTGCCGGAACTTATCTCCCCCGCAAGCTGACCCGCTCCCCATCCACTAAAGCCGCAAATCACAACAATGTCCTTCGCATCGGCGGTACCATCATCGAGTTTCTTCTGCAGCACGTCGTAGTTCCCATCCACCCACAGCGATTGAGAGACTGGGATCGCATCCTCCACATCAGGGATGCGGTGGAGCAGAAGAATACTCGAGTCAAAGGAACCGCGGCTAACAGGACCCCCAATCATCACGGTGTGATTACCAAGGTGTTTGCCCAAAATGGGATGAACGTGGTTCAGACGAATCGTGGAGTTAACTTGCATCAACATGCCCTCGTCATTTTCCAGCGGTTTGTTGAGTATAAACGCAGCAGCCTCATTTGGGGTGGAGCGAACGACTATCATGACACTGTAACGGAAAAATTCATATAGCTGCGGATGTGCCAAGAGCATGTGAACCGCCTTTGGTGTTTCAAAAGGATTTTTTCTTGGCGTCTTACCAGACAATCCAAAATTATCATCATCACTGTCATCATCATTGTCCTCATCGCCCTTTCCTGTCCCATCCTTTGTTTCCTCCTTGACGCGCACATCCTCCTCGGATTTGCGGCTTACCATGCCTTTTTCTTCACCGGAGAGTCGTTCCAGAACATCCGAGAGCCCTTTTGTGAGAGACAAATGATGCATCTCCCCCACCGTATCCACAACTGTGAGTTTGGGCTTTGGAAGCGTATCGAACTCCTTGGGTGGCGAAACACCTGACCCGTAGTGCTTTGATGCCATTTCTGTCACGTACGCAAGTTCCTTCAGTGCCGCAAACGCATTGTTCATCTGGCCGATAGTAAACGGTGTTTCCTCAAAAGACTTCCGGAGAACCTGCAGAAGCGTAGGGGACGGCTCACCCCCGCCATGAGTATTATTTTTATTGCTTTTGTTGCCATCCTCATTCTCATGAGCACCGCTGCTGCTGTTGCTGCTACCGCTATCGTTGCCGCCACTCCTATTACCCTCACCGCTGCCGCCACGACACCCGTCATCATCCGCGTCGCGTCCAGCCTGTGGGATGAAGAAATCGCGGCCGTGGTTCAGTTTGCGGATGAGGCTGTCGAGGAAAATGCGGGACTCCGGCCACCCCGACTGCTTCGCCAGGTCAAAGGCAATCCACACCCCACGGCGATGATCATACAGCCGCTGTGGCGAACATGTCAGAACAGACCGCATCGCAATGTCTTTGTCGACGCTGGCAGCCTTCTTGTAGAGCTGCCTGTACACCGTGCGGACAATTTTATCCATTTTCTCCTTTTTTGTGTGTGTTTGAACCCGTCTCTCGCTCTCACTTCACGCAGCGTCCGCACACAAACGCACACGAATTGTGCGATAATAAAGAAAAGGAAAAAAGGAGCCACTACAACACAGAAGGAGAAGAAAAAAAAAAGAAGCGGTGATAATTAAAAAAAAAAAAAAAACGTGAAGACGAAAGGTGCTCCGTCTCGCTTCTCTCACAGGTGTTGATTCATTCCCCTTTCGCTTATATGATGAAGCCGTCCTCACACCCCAATTGGCCCGCACGGTGGCAACAACGCGGTGCCGCCGCGGCTCCCAACTACACATGCACACACACACACATCGGAGAAAAAAAAAAAAAGAAGTGACAAGAAGAAAATGCTAGTAACACAAATAGGGGTGGGGTCGAGCAGAAGTTTCAGCGGCGAAGGCTACCCTCCTTCCTTTTGATGGAGAAGGGCGGCGGCTTCTTCACTGATCACTTTTTTTTTTTTGCTTGATGAACATCGGCTGCAGTGGCTCACATCATCTCCTCCAACGGCTCCACTTCCTCCTGAGAAGCAGTGCGCTTCGCTACCAAATTCATCGGATTGCCCTTGCGCGAGTCACGCAGGCGCGCGGCGTTGTCGATATACCGCTGCTGCTCCCACGCCGCCTCCAGTAGATCCCAGAGACGCCACGTCACCGCGGCGGCCATTGGGCCGAGTGGCAAGAACATGCGGTTGTGGTAGATGGTGAGATAAAACCCCATCGCCGTTGCCACCGAGGAGATGCTAGTCAGACCAAACAAACTCCACTGGTAGAAGTACACACTCCATGAGGCGCTGGAATGCTCTCGCAGCAGCCTTGTCGAGCTCCCCTTTGGCGCGGCCTCCACCGTGTCCACGGCCGGATTGGGAATCACCTGCACGTTGCCGCCCACATCCTTTAGGCGCTGGACACGGCACTTGTACTGCTTTTGAGAGGCAAAGTCGTCGAGCACCGAAAACATGGCCGCACGCCGCACCTCCTCATATGTGAGCTTAACCGGTACCGCACGTTTAATCACAGGAGCGGGAGGTGCGCTGACGCTCAGTGACGCGGGCTGCTGCATGATCCACGGACTACTACAAACTGCTACCCTCGGAAAGACTGTGGTGTTGCAAGAGGCAAGAGTCCAAATTAAAAATGAGGAAAAAAACGCATAACTCACAGAAATGATTTTTCTTCTTAGTTTGTTTTTCTTTCTTTTTTTTTTTTGCATTTATGATAACGTAAAGGCACCCGCAACAACAACAGAATTAAAAAACGAAGGGGGTTAACTTGAAAGGGGCAATTGTTGGTCTTCAAATCAAATGCATACAGTCACTCTGCATGAGGATATCACACACACGTACATATATATATATATATATATATTGTAGGTGTCTGTGTGTGTGTATTCACCCACTCCATAAGGCAAAAAAAAGAGGCAAAAGTCGTGAATAACTGTTCCTTCTAAACAGCGGATGCTTTTTCTCCTATCCCCTCCGTGAACACTGAAGTGTGACTAAAACTTCTCCCTGTGTTCTGGCGTGCCATGCTGGGGGGTAGTGTGTTTCTTCTTGCCTCCCTCCCCTGCTGCTGCCATTGTGGCTTTTCTCGTAGGACGGGAATATTATCGCGGGCCGTCACCTCCTGGAGGGTTTCAACGGGGCGACGCAGCGAGGCCTCCCCGGGCGAGAGTGGGCGATCCGAGCGTGGTGGCCGCTTTGCGGGTGGGCACCGTGTCTCCCCCTCCTCCTCAGCAGCAGCAGAAGCAGGGGGTCTCCCCAAACGACTCTGTTGAATGGCCAATTGGCGCTGCTGCTGCGCCAGAGCCGTCTGCTCCAAGGCAATCTTCTGTTGCAGTGCGTCGTATTCGGCCTGTTGCGTCAGTGTCGCCTGCAGCTTTCCCTTAAGCCGCTCCACCTCCTCTTGCATTTCCTCACGGCGCCGGCAAAACAATTCCTTGTCATGACTTATCAGCTCCCGCAACGCCGCCATTTTCGCTATCTCCGTTGCCGCTGCAAACCGCTGCGCCGACACCGCATGCTCCTCCGCCACGAGGCCAACCAGCTGCTCGCAGAATTGTGCCCACCGCACCTCTGTCTCGCGCTGCTTTGTCACAGCATTCTCGCGCTCCTTCTCTATCGTATGTAAAAGCTGACGACGCCTGGTGCGCAATTTCGAGCGCTCTTCCATAATTGCATGATTGCGCCCTACGATTAGACTCATGAGGTCCATCGTCGTGGTGGCCGCCGGGAGTTGCGTGCGTG